>NC_137909.1:19463352-19524397 GCF_963457725.1 Sprattus sprattus | reverse complement strand
GTGTGTAGTTTTTGTTGACGACAAATAAATTCATCTAGACAAATATAAATAAGGTAGTTCTCAAGGCACATTGAAGAGAGTGTGTTTGTTTATATTGCTGTGTGTTTTGTGCACCTTCTTTGTTTTCTATGGGTGGTGGTGATAATATTTGTGTTCTTCAAAGTGCGCATGGAAAATATGTCTTCAACAAAAACTACATACTGTAACTTGTAACTTGAGGAAAATGCAGAAAGTAAAACATTTCAAGTGTCGGATTAGTTTGAAGTATTTTGATGCAAAACATAGCTTGTGGTGGGCTTGAGTGGGCGTCAGGTGGCGTTATATGGTGATGTGAGGGTGATATGTGGATATCACTGTGCATGGTACATATCAAGAACCACAACATTGGTCCATAAATATCTGCTTTGAGTGGTGGCAAGACTTGGATCTTTACAGACATGAAAAACAAAACAAAACAAGATTTTTCAAATTCTGTCATTAAGGAAAATTTCTGGCTGTTAAGGAATATTTCTGTCAAAGTATGAGCTTGTACTCTGTGAGAGACATTTCATAAACTGAACAAGGTTTTAAATAGATGTATTTTTTATGGCTAATGTACTAATAACTGTAACAGATTGCCTCAACACTGGAAGAAATGTTAAGATTAACACGAGTACTGTAGGTTTATAATTATGACCATATAATAATAACGCTTATATGTGTACGTTGCAGAATATACTGAAATATCACAAAATACTGCTTATCTTGGGTGGTGAATGACATTGTTATTAATATTCTCACTCAGGATGTAAAAACATGCTAAGTTGAGCAGCTACTGTTCACTGTTTTACTTTGTCTATACAACTAAGGATTTTATTCAGTGCTGGTCTGGGGTATTTAAAATGATAAGACGGTAATGACCAACTCCTTACAGGTTGAAAGTTTTGTATTCTTAGTGTCTGTGAACACAGATTTTGGAAACCATTTTTTGATTTAAACATTTGTCGTGTTTTGTCAAGCAGCTATCGTCACATTCCTCAGATGATACTGAAAAACTGAACATATTCTTCTATGGCACTGAGTCCCATATTTTGTCTCTGTTATTTGTGCACATTTTAACTAAATTGCAAGAAATAGGATGGATGTTTAGAAGATTTAGAAAAATGTGAGGAATGAAAAGAACCTAAGATTTCAGTGAATTTCCATTAGGAGTGCATAAATGCTTTGGAAAATTGTATTCAACAGTATTGCTTTAGTTTTGCGTTAGATATTAAAATCTGTAAGAAACATGTTTGTATTTAGGATCATGGGGCGTTTTGTGTGGCTGAATGTTGTTTCCCCAGTAAGGGGCCCCAAGTAGTGGTACATTTTATCTGAGTTGAGAAGATCAGCAGAGCCTTTGCTTACTGAAACATTCCATCATCATTTGTTATGTCAATATATTTTGTTTATTTGAATTTGACTGTATACCCAAATGCTGGAACACTTAACTGTTACATTTTGCACTAATGGTTTGCTGGAATAAATCTTTATTTGCAAGAGAAGTTCAAAAGTATTATTTCTTAGCAATGATCCTCCATTTAGAATAAAGACCACCAATATAAACTCCTCAAAAAAAGTTCGGAAACATTTCTTCAGTCGATTATCCCTCCCCTTTAATAATACCAATTGGTATTGTATTGTATATCGTTGGAAAGCCTGATTAGTCACCTTTACAACGAGGTACAACTTACCGTGTGGGTAGCGGCCCACATTTTTTTGCCAAAATCCCCTGCAATATTCTTCTGTTGGTATTCACTCTTGTTTTGAGTTGTTTGGTGGATTGGATGATTCTCCCACAGTATTAAGGAAAAAACAACACATATTGACCATTTTCACACTTCATTAATTTTACACTGTCAGGGACCTCAGTAGCATGTGGAAGATCCATACGCAGCCACAACAGCTTGGCACCTCCTGTGGGATGGCATCCCATTCCTGAACCAGAATTTGTAACAAGTCAGCCAACATGGTTGCGTTGGTCACTCTGGCACGTACAGCACGCCCAAGCACCACAAGTATTCAATTGGGTTGAGGTCTGGACTCACAGCAGGCCTTTCCATCCTCTCCACTCCCAAGTTCTGGAGGTACTCTGTGATGATCCTGCCTCTGTATGAGCAAGCGTTTTCATCCTGGAGGATGGAGTTAGGTCCCAGATTCTGGAGGTATGGGGTTGCCATTGGCTCCAGAATCTCATTCCGATATCTCACTAAATTCCAAAAGAAGAATATTGCAGGGGATTTTTGCCAACATTTTTGGGCTGCTACCCACACGGTTAGCTGTGTTGCTCATTCCACGAATGCAGGATCCACATGCTACTTAGGTCCCTGACAGTGTAAAATGAATAAAGTGTAAAAATGGTCAATATGTGTTTTTTATTTCTTAATACTGTGGGAGAATCATCAAATCCACCAAGCAACTCAAAACAAGAGTGAATACCAACAGAAGAATATTGCAGGGGGTTTTGGCAATTTTTTTTGGGCCACTACCCACACGGTTAGCTGTGTTGCTCATTCCACGAATGCACGATCCTTACAAGTTGTACCTCGTTGTAAAGGTGACTAATCAGGCTTTCCAACGATATGCAATAGAATACCAATTGGTATTATTAAAGGGCAGGGATAATCGACTGAAGAAACCTTTCCAAACTTTTTTTTAGGATTTTGGCAAAAAAATGTGGGCCGCTACCCACACAATTAGCTGTGTTGCTCATTCCACGAATGCACGATCCTTACAAGTTGTACCTCGTTGTAAAGGTGACTAATCAGGCTTTCCAACGATATACAATACAATACCAATTGGTATTATTAAAGGGGAGGGATAACCGACTGGAGAAATGTTTCCGAACTTTTTTTGAGGAGTTTATTAGGTCATAACTCCATTGTACAGCAGCACCATGCCACTTAAGGCAAGTTTTGGTTCAACTTTTATGGCCAAGAACCCCATGCAGAGCCCCAAAGGCCCAACATGAAGGAGTCCTACAGCCTTTAAAGACCACCCACATTATCAGAGTCCACTTCCTTGTTTTGCGAGCAAGTTTACAAATCTCAAGGGTACACTGATTTCGTAGTACTTCACGGAAAAAGGAAACACATTTAAAGCAAGATTAAGACCAGTTTATTTTTTTAAAAGGCATTTTTTAAAAAGTGCTTTGCCTTGGCATCAGTGACAACCACTTCACCACTGGATACTAGAATAGATCCTTTGGCAACTTCTTTAGGCACTCCAGAAGCAGCTCTCCCTGCAACATAAAGGAAAGATTTAAACAGATGTTCGCTAGGGGCGAACACACTCCACTGGACACTGTCTCCTAACCAAGTCAGGTCATTTGTAACAATATACACCTCTAAATCCAATGCCAGTCCTCCATGAAATACCAAATTCCAGTGAACTACTTATGTTGAACTTAAAAATCACATTGGCTCCATTCATCTTAGGCCTACAATGAGAAAAATAACCCAGTCCTCAGCAAGACTGAGCTACTGAACAGGTGAGAACTCACTTTGCCTGTTGCAGCTCTGTTCACATGAGTCCATGGCAGAGGGATAGCACACTGCTGTGTTGCAGTGGATGAACACCTAGGGAAGGACAAAGCAATGAGTGAAGGCATGCTTCGTCAGTTGCAAAGGGAAACAATGTGTAAACAATGAAGTACCTTCTCTTGAAGTGGAAGCAGAGAATCATTGTCCACAAAGGTAAACATTTTAACAACAAAGCGCTTGTAGTGAGTAGGATACTGAAGGCTAGACAAGCCAGTCACTGGAAGCAACGCGGTCTGGTAACGATCCTCGTCAAAGGGACATCTGGAAAAAGCATGTCAGAATGAGGCCACGACAGCCTTTAGTGTAAATATACGAAGCCCCTGCAAATGTAATTTAAGAGGTTTATGTTTGCCACTTGTGAACATGGCTATTATGGCTTTTAGTGTCACAGCTAGGAAGATTAAATTGACTTGAGACTGGAAGCACCACAGATGCGCACACACAAACACTGGCTAATAACCAACAGCAAGGGAGGTTTTGATTCAAATACCCATTGACCAAAAGATCCCACTGAGGCAGACTGAGGGAGCTGGGGCTGGACGTTGCCCAACAGTTCCCAATCTGGAGAACGAGGTTTGGATCGGTCCTCTCCAACACATGGATCTCCACATGCACCGGCTGCCTGAGGACTTTGGCGACTGGGTAGTCTTTCTCAGTGTAGTATGAAGTGTACGCCTCCTCATCTGAAGATTGAATAGAATTCTTATGCAAACATCCACTCACCTCTAAAAATGGGTCAAAGTGCAAGTACAAACTTACTTCCAGTAACGAAAACTACCAGTACATGCAAGGCCCTTAAAGCCATTTCAGAGCACCTTACATATCTATGGCAAGACATTAAGCACTTCACAAAAGCAGAAAAAGCCAAACCAAGCAATACTGAAGCCGTTTTGTATTTAATGACATAAAGCTCCCTTTGAATAGTACCTTCTTTGGATACTTCTAAAAGGGGGCTTTACAATACTTTCTATAAGCTTGTTGCCTACCTTCGTCACATCCCTTAGTGGAGCACTGTCCACTGGCTAGCCTGAGCTCGACCCTGAGGGGCCCAGGAGCAACCACAGATGGTGGTGGAGGAATGGCATTTACCTCCACAACCAGAGCCTCCACAGCTGTTCCAGAGTACCTGCACTGGAACAGGAGCCTGCAAGAAAAGGAGAGAGACCAAATGTATGGTAAGCTGGCAAAGCAGGCCATGTTAGCTGGAAAAGGTCAGGTACTCACTCATAACTGCTGTCCCTCGTGACTGAGCCACGTGAGCCAAGAGCCACCTCGTAAGATGAAGACATACGGTTTTCATAGATCACATAGCCACCTTCCTCCTGCAAGAAGTATTGTTAAACACAAAGTTACTCAAAAGCCAAAAGGGGGGGGTCGGATGCAAGTGGTGCATGTACCAACCTTAACACTGGTGCCACAAGAACGGAAAGGAAACTGGAAGACGACATAGGCCTCTGTGGCGTTGACAGGGTCACAAGAGTCTTCTTCTCCCTCCAGCAGAATCACCGAGCCCAGGTTCAGCCGTGGGATGGTCGCAGCCTTGGCCACAACCACCACAAATTGCCCATCCGTAGTACACTGAACAGTCACTACAGGAGAGATATGTTTATTAGTCAAATGTTCTAGATTAGGAGAGAAATCCTCTACTGATGTTAACCCAATGCATTATTTGACAAATTCATCAGCTACAACATGACCAAAAACATGTGTACCACTAAATGCAATCAGCTGTCCAGCATGCCACCTCACTTTAAGTTCTCACATTGTCTTGTAACAGCCAGGTTCCCAACAACAAAAATGTGATTATGGTCATTGTTCTCTTACCTGCATTCCCATAATAGCACTGCCCTCTCTCAAAACAGCAGTTAATAGCTTCACATTCAGCAGCAGTGATATCAGGGTCTCCACAATACAGGGTCCAGTCCTCTACCCTGCACTTGGAGGAGGACGGCTCTGCAATCAGTTTCTCTTGAAGGGCCCTCTGTGGAGTCTGAGTTGACTGACCTTGTGGAATCTGTGCAGCATAATGCGCTCCAGTACAGAAACCCAGGAAAGTCAGCAAAACCACTCCAAAGTTGACATTACTTGTCCAGTCAGCCATGACTCCAGGATGGGTGCTACACGTCACTGCCCTAGAGAAGGGGTTTAAATTTGATTGCGCTGAAGACACAGCACCCTTCGTTAAAGGTGTAAGTCCTCACCAGCCAAGGTTAATCAGAGGCTCCGCTTCACAGTTGCTGGTGAACGGTTTGTCCAATTACAGTTGTTTAAGTCTAATTAACCTAGGCTTAGTTAACCTCAAAAACCTTGTCTTTATTTAACCTTGTAATTCAAGGCTCATTAACAGTTTCAATATAAATATAAATATTGAATCTGCATGTTATATAACCTTGTATGAGATATAATACAACATTATAGTACATTTTTAGATATATCATTATATTTGTATTATATTTATTTATTCTCTTAAGTCATGGTTTAGATGAAATTGGATCATGTGAAATGAATTGCCATAATATCAGCAGGGTATTTTGCAGATACAAAACAAATGCATTGATTTCCATACTGTTTTTATTTCCCCTCCCAAACACAACTCTGTAAATGTCAAGTGCTTTGTGTGATACTGTGACTCCATCTGATGGGACCTCATAAAAAAGACAATTGCCTCAGATTATTAAATAAACAACAACAAAAAAATGATACGCTCCACAAAGCCAAGGGTACTCTACTCATTCACATCCCTCACAATTTTCACATATGTGGGTATACACATTGGTGTTTATACAAGGGGCAATAGCTGGATAATCATGGGTGTCCTGAGGACCTCTATTGGCTTCTCTGGGAAGTTAGGTTCACCATATAATCTTCAAGGAGATAGTCACAGTTCAATAACTCTTGCATGTGAAGGGGCTGCTTCCATAAATATCAGATATAGCTATTCCATAAATGCCTTATGTGAAGATAATTATTCCCAAAGTATCTGCAGTTGGCTACAGGAATTTGAGAATGACTGAATGACTCAACAAATATGACTGTTGATAGTGTGCCTAGCATGAAAAAAAAAGAAAAAAAGAAAACAAAATAACGTTAAGGCTGACAATGTCATTTAACCTTCATCGCATTCTTTCCCCACATGTGTGTGTCTATCTTTATTCAGTCTTTCCTTCCCCCTCTTTTGAATGCATGGAATTTCATCAGCAGCCATAACAGGATAACCAACAGTTCCTGAGTGGGCCTCAAAGAGACAGAAATGCGGTCAGTTGAATCGATTCTACAGTCTCCTCCTCAGCCCCTATGGCAAACAGGATTGTTCCTCTGGTTCTGTGTGTTTCTTGAGTAATGGTCAGTGTGAGTGTCTTGTTGTACATAGCGCCCTCTAGAGGGGAGGAGCCTGTGGTGCACCACTGTCTCTCGGGGTTGTGTCCTCCAGTGATGCTGACTTTGGGTCCTCTGAGACAGGCAGGCGAGGACTGGGCTTGGCGAGGGAGCTGTAGATAGTCATAGCCTGAGAATTTGAGAGAGAGAGAGAAAAGCGAGAGAAAATGATAAATACTTTAATCTGGACCATTTGGGTTGAGAAATCGGGCTTGTTTAAGGAACACTTCAGTGTATCAATTATGCAGGCGCTTTTATCCGATTGACTGAGAGTCGGCGATACCAGTGAGGGTATGAGTCCAAAGAAAGAAGGGGGGCCATTCAAGGAATCACGTCGAAAATGATTGGTGGGTGGGTGTAAAGAGGCTGTTTTACCTGTGTGACCATACTACTGATGTCCCCAGTATTAGAGGGCAGTAGGATGGTGTTGGACGCTTTGGCCAGTTTGGAGAAGGCTGAGACGTACTGCTCAGCCACATTGTAGGACGCTGCAGCACCGCCATTCTGAAGAGAGAGGGGAAACGGGAACGGGTCAGTATTTAACACAGCTGCTTCCCCATGAGCACATTGATGAAGCCATGTTAGGAAGAACCTCTGCATTTTATAAAATGAGGTCACTTTCCCCATCAAAGTTCCTGTCAATATCAATCAATAACATCTGGCTGTGAATTGAATTTATATTGATTTATGAGCTCTGGCACAAAAACAATGGATATATTTTGGTGATTAAACAAGTTAAACATTTGTTTACATTCAAACTGCAATCACCACAGCAAAATGAAGAGGTGAGTGTGTCCTTCAGCCCTACTGGACATAAGTTAAATAACTGCCTGCTTCATAAACTGCCTCCTGAGGCATTTTGAAATATTTTCATCATTTACATTCATTTCTGAGTGAATAAGTCAGAAGGCCTACACACACCATAGCAAACATTTACATTTGGTGTCAAACACTATACTATCCAACATTCACTTAAAAGCTTCAATGGAATTGAACTGAATTATTTCAGGGTGACCATCATCTGTGTCATATTATCTTGAGTGTTACCTGTTGTGTGAGGGCTTCAGAGAGCATCTCGATGGCTTTGGCCTGGGCTTCTGCTTTAGCCAGCACAGCATTGGCTTCACCTGGGATAGAACACAGCCAAGCAATGAGGATTTGTGCATGCCTGATGTGGTTATCTTGGGACCCAACAATGACACCATGTACATGACTGACTTAAATCCTCTCCCCGACTTCCTTTAAACTACATACAGAGTGTGTGCATATATTTCAATTCATGGGAAGAGCTAAAGGTGACATATGACTCAGCGATTTGGGTGGATTACAAATACAACAGAACTGTTCTGGACAAAATGTAGTAAAGAATGGAAAGCAATGCCGTTTGCAGCCAGAGCTCCTCAGGTAAGGCCGTACCAGCAGCTCTGTTGATTTTCTCCCACTTCTCAGCCTCAGAGGCGAGAATCTGTGCCTGTTTGCTTCCCTCTGCCACGTTGATGGCCGCTTCTCGGTGTCCCTCGGATTCCAGCACAGTAGCTCTCTTCTTCCGTTCAGCTTCAACCTAACATACAGACACACAAGAAAGGAGAGACTCAGATGCTATCATCATGTAAAAATCCCCCAGGCTTGGGTAGGGCCTGGGACACCTCAGCCTGTTTCTATTCAAAAAGGTAGAACAGAATAGGGATGAACATGGATTTCTCATTTGAAACATCCCTTAATGGATTAAAAGTGTTAAGGTTGTCGGCCATCCCTACATCTGCAGGCAGGCAACATATTTTCGATTTCACATTTGAGAAACCAGCAAATGTAGCAGTGGTTCAGAATCAACAGCATGGCTGTGTCACACTTACCTGAAGCTGCATGGAGTCCTTGACCCGCTGCGGGACTTGGATGTCTTTGATTTCATATCTCAGGCAGCGAATGCCCCAGTCATCCGATGCCTGGTTAATAGAGTTGACGATATTGGAATTCAGTGACTCTCTTTCCTGTGGGAAGAGAGAGAAAAGACAGTATCACATCTCATTGGACTCACAAATCACAACAATGACGTCTTTCAATGGTTTGACATACTATGGGAGAAAATGACAACCCGGTGTGTGTAACAGGCATAAATAAACAGTTGTTATTCACTACTGGAATGAAATGGGAATCCTGAGGATGACCATCATACCCTAAATACTTTGTCCAGGGTCAGCTTTCCTAGCTCTGATCTCATGGTAGTCTGTGCCAGCTGGGTGACCGCATACTCTGGGTCCTCCACACCATAGCTGGACTGGACAAAACACACAACAGAAAATGTACATCTGAAATACCTTAAAGGCTACAACCATGTTGCACTTCAACCTGATTTTTCTTAATGTACATGCAGATTCTCTGATATGCATATTTTATCCCCATAGCTACACACTGCATACCACCAAAAATCTTTTTAAAAAGAGAAATAAAGGGACTAGGCTTAATATGCATACCTTAAAGGGGTCCAGTATCCTGAGGTACAAAACTCCATCTATCTGTAGAGTGACATTGTCTGAAATGGAATTATGCTATGGTTAACACCATGTATGTGCTTTTTGTATGTGTATGTGCTTCTGTAAGTTAAAGGGAACTCTACTCACCTAGAGAAACAGCAGATTGTTCTGGAACATCTATCACAATCTCTTTCAAGCTCTGCACATAGCGGATTCTATCCAGGATCGGAATTAAGAAGTTTAACCCCTGCAGAAATGCGGTGATGCATTAAGAATATGCCTTAACAATTACAATTGATGGCAAACTGGGATTTAAAAAAAAATAAGCAGCAAAAGTGTGCATGTGGAAGGGACAGAGAAAAAAGATAGGTTGAAAGAACAAAATAAAAGTAAAAGAGTGGAAGTGTGAGTATGAATAAACAGAGAAAAATGATAGAGGGACTCAAAGAAAAGAGAAGTATGTGTGTGTAATGCTGATACAAAACACCTAATTAATTCATTACACCCTCACATTTCTCAAGTCATATCTAATCTGATTATGAATCATAGGATAGGTGATAACCCTACCGGCTCTAGGATCCTGTGAAAGCGGCCCATCCGCTCCACCACCCAGGCCTCCTGCTGAGGGACAAACAGCACCACCGTGTTCATGGGAAGGCTGGAGGCCCATCGCTGCTGTGCTGGAGTCGACAGACCTGGCACACTCCTCCCAGAGTGCTGCAAAAAAACACACGACAAACACCAGGTGAGATGTCTTACACTAGTGCTGGCTTTGGCCAGACATGGCACCTGTTCACAGAGGATGCTCGAAGGAGAGAGGTTTGGCACATTGATGTGGTGTGGCATTCACGCATTGTCTTGTGTGTGTGATGAAGACATTTTTTGTGACATCTTTAATTATACGTCAATATATCCATTAATAACATGTATATCATCCAATAAATACATCAATAAATCTTCCACACGTATATTACAAAATCTATTTAAATGTATATTTAATTTAGAACTGACACATAATAAAGAATATATTGAAAGACACTGAGCATTATATCTGCCAAAGTCATGACTCTTAGGACAACATAATGAAAGTGGCATTCTGTTTTCATTAATTATGATGGTCTTGATATTGTATGAGGGACACTATTCTTGTATGGTATGGCACAAGAATTACACTATACATTTAAGGTTTTTATCTTTTGTATATCTTTGGCTGACTCAATCACTTGCAATCTAAACACAGCAGCAGTAGTCCTATGTAAGGATAGCCAAACCCAGGCAAGTACCTGACGGACATGTTAACTGTAACGTCAATTAGGACGACTAGTACTACAGACAATGAGCCTTACTAAAAGTTGAGTTTGTCATTACTGTCGAAGTAACGTTTACGTTAAGCATGACCTAGCTATCCTCTCGTTAAAGTGAAAAAACCAAGCCATCGATGGGTTCCAGCAGGAACTCGTGTTTTAAGTGCGATTATCAACACCAAACTAAAGAGTTAATGAACCTAGAACTTTGCCATTAAGAAAAGTTCCCCACTAGGACCTGATACGTCAGAGCAGTTGTCACTTACTAGAAGACAGGACAGCTAAGTAACGTTACAGATTGAAGTTAGCCGACTAGCATTGCTTTGCAAAGAATGCAATGGGCGACAAACCACATCAAGCGCAATGGGTGCTTCCTTTCTTACCTTCAAAAGGGCACCACTGGCTCGTAAAACAGTTCTGATCATGCTTAGAAACAATATTTCTGAACTTGATCGGACAGAATGAATGCTTCCTCTACACACCACCTTCTTTTAAAAGCGTGACCCTCGAATGGTCCGGAAGTCAAAGTTACAACACATTTATTTTTCTTCTTTGGTGTTTTTTTTGGCAGTTGGCAAACCAGTTGCATTACCGCCACCGACTGGACTGGAATGTGGAAAAGGAGATCATGCAATAAAAAAAACTTGATTATTTTAGCTAAATCAGATTCTTAAAAAAAAAAATTCAAATGATAATGTCACCACAAACCTTGCCTGCTGTTCTTTTCAAATAACCTGAAAAAGTAGGAAATATTCGCCTGTTCCTGTTTGAGTTACTGTTTATATTATTACTATATGAATATTATATTATAATTCATGACCTATTGGCTATTGTCAGAAGGGTAATGATATTTCTTATTTTTTTTTCAGGCTCTTGTTGGCAACAGCCACACCACAATGGCTTTAATATACTTTTTTTTTTTTTTTTTAAAGATACATAAATGAAGGGGGGTTTGAAAGCAATTTGCAGTGGCGGAAAGTGCCATACAATGTAATTTTTTCTTGGAAACGTGTTTTTGTTTCATTAGAAATATTTTTAAAATTACTGAATTACACACAAAAAAAGAAAATTTTACACACCTAACAAAAGCCTGTATTAATTAAATTGTAAATTGGGCTGTAAGGTAGTTCACATTATTCACGTTGAATATTGTCATCATATTGTCAGTTTTCTTTCATCAGTCATGTTTCTGGGGTTTTATGGCAGTCACAGTGCTTCATCCATGTCTGGGGTCCCTCACACAAAGGTCAACCTATACTAATAATGATATTGAATGTATTGTATTTATAGCATTTCCTGACCTAAGTCTCTGGGATGAGGATTGAGAGGTGAGGAGGTCCAGGAGATAGATTGGCGCAGAAGAGTTTATGGCCTTGTGAACAGTAGGACCTTGAATATTATACGTTGGTTAATTGGAAGCCAATGGAGGGAGTGGAGGACTGGGGTGATATGCTGAGATTTTCGTGTCCAGGTGAGAATCCGGGCAGCACTATTTTGGACGTACTGTAACCTCTGGATGGTTTTGGCTGGTAGACCTGCTAGCAGAGAATTGCAATAGTCAAGACGAGAGCTGAAAAATGCATGCACCAACCTTTCTGCAGCACATTTAGAGAGGGTCTTAGCCTAGCGATATTTCAGTGGTAGAAATGTTTGGCAGACAGTTTTGACATGCGCTTCAAAGGACAATGATGAGTCCAGCTTTACACCCAGGTTTGTAACGATAGAGGAGAGAGGAGTGGGGTGACCACTGATGGTGATGTGGGTGATGCCGGCCTTTTTAAGTTTGATGAGGGGTGCCATAAGAATGGCCTCTGACTTGCTGCCATTGAGCTGAAGGGAGTTGTTGCTCATCCAGTGCTGGATGTCATCCAGGCATTTAGTTGTACTGGGGGTCCCTTGTACGGTTCATACGGTTTGCACACAACGAACATGCATCTAATGGCCCTATGGCAAGCCATCCCACTTCTTACATATGTAGTGAAGGGAGAAAGCAGTCACCCCACCCAGTCTCAAACCAGGTCTCCGTGGTAATAAAGCTGCAGCTTAGAAGCTATGCCAGGTGACTGCTGTCTCCATCCACTGCATCATTCTCCTCGTCACTGCCGCCTAGCTCATTCTCTCTCTTGTGTGGTAGAAGAGCTAACACTGTCCTTTTTCCTTTCACTCTCCCATGCAAAAATGATGAAGGCTCTGTCTGTCTGCTAATGTCTGAAATTACAAATAAAAGTATAAATAATGCTTTTTTACTTTAAAATATGACTAAAAGCCATGCTGATTGCATATGTACTTATATACGTCTCAGCTTTAGCTTTGCTTCAAGGGTAGGTCTACTTGCTTAATTCTGAATGTTTGTTTAGCCAGAATATCCACCTGTTCCTTTCTCTCCACACCAACATGTGCTGGAACCCAATGGAAGTGTGTAAGGCAAGACAGTTTATTAATATAGCACAGTTCACACAGAGAGGCAACTCAACGTGCATAAAAGCAAAAGGAAGAAGAAAGACAATTTTCTTAAGAATGCTTAACAATGAAACATATAAATATATATTTTTAAACAAAGATGTAAATTATTAAAAGTCAGTACACAGTACATATTTAAGCAATATCATTGAATTAAAAGTAAAGTGCAGTAAGAATAGAAGGCAATTAGTAGAGCTCAATCCCAGGTACATGAAAAAAAAGTTTTTAAAATGAATTTAAAAATTGCGGTTTTCTTCATTTGCGTTCAACGTTCCTGTGTTCCCTTTTCAGGGCTTTCACCATCATGGTGTTTCTCCATGGTGCTTTCTGGTTGCTCAGAGTTCCATTGACTTTTACCTGCAACAACATCTGAGTTTAAGTTCAAGTTATCCAGGAGTACATCAACTGTCTTTGTATTCATGGTTGGATACGGCCTCCATAAACTGAGCACTAGTACTCTCGCTATGTACCTTTTCTTTACAGAAATAGAGCTTATTTCACCATCTGGAGTCAAAGCACACAGGAATGATCAGAAAAGGCCAGGTCCTGAACTATAAAAGAGGAAATGCCAAGACCTTTCAAAATAACCAGATCCAAAGTATGGCTTTGAGTGTTCATAGGCTCTTTCACATGCTGCGAAAGACTTAAAGTGTCTAGTAGTGCAAAAAGCTATTTGGCGTTATTGTCCATGTTGTCCATCTATGTGGATGGTATGATACAAAGAGTTGTGATCAATGGAAATAAATGGCAGTAGTTCTGCAGTCATCAATACAATTTGCAGAGTATCTACGAGGTCTGTAAATTGTAAAAAAAAATATATATATATTCTGGGCGCACCCTTCAGTATGAAACTGAGGTATTTAGAAGAACTAAAATGACCAAGTTGAATCTATTTGCACTAGAATGCATCTTTAAATAAAGCAGCTGCTCCTCATGCTCCACACATTCATAACGCTGCAATGTACTGGTGCTGTCTCGTTAAGAACAGTACTGCAATGTGTTGTAACTTTGTAAGATAACACTGATTTACACAATTCCTTTTATTTCTTATCAACACCCGAATAAGCAGTTTTCCAGACATACTGGGTCTCAGTTTGTTACCAGAACAGCTGTCAGTACAAGCTCTAATACAACAGGTAACCTGAACAAATCACACAATCCAACCAATGTTTTGTACCCTGCTGTTAGATTCGGTAGTACTCACTGAACATTCTCTGCTCTGTGCTGACTGGGCAGCTGAAGGACAAGGCTGCTGCTGACGTGTTAAAGTGGCCTTAAGAAATCTTTCTGAACAGAGAAGGGGACAGGGGGGAAGGGGGCCCCTCTATTTTTTGGATGAAATCTTTTTGGGTAGGACTTGTGGGCTGGCTAAAGATGTAGAGTAAGAGTTTAGTCCCACACACACCAGTTCCTCCATTTTCTCTGAGAATTCGATATGTAGGAGAGGATGATGTTGAGATAGAGAGGGTGGATGATGAGAGTGACGACTGTGGTGACTCCGCCTGGGACTTTAGTGTTCTCATTACTCTCGTCCAGTGTCGGAAACTCGGCCTGAGTGCCTCTCCAGCAATGGGGATAGTGGTTTCTCTATGCCATCTGTATACTGTGTCTCTGCCTGTGTAGATATAGTCTTGGCGTCCGTCCTTTAAGTTTACAACACATTTCACAGCATCCGTTGGTCAGATAATGGGAAACAAGGCCTCAAAATGTAAGTGTTCCCAATTTCTTATGTATCTAGTGTGAAGATTATAGACAAACTATGTGTTGCCTTGTCTATGGCTTTGTATTGGATTTGTATAGATATTGTTTAAAACGTTAGGCCTATTGTGTATTAACTATTTATCAACTCAGTACATTGGAGTCTATTCTTATGTTCTTATGTCTTTTATGTTTCGACTCTGCGAATTAAATCTTCATGGTAACACTTAATGAGCTATAAAAGTACAACTGATTATAATTATCTTAGGTAATATAGGTATTTTCTGTGCACTTATCAACCGTTAGGTGTCGCTTTATTTCATAAAATTGTGACGAGCCTGACAATGTATTTATTAAACACCTGTGCTAATTTCAAGAGGTAAACACGTGTTTAAATCCCTCAGCATTGTGTTCTATTTCACAATTGTGTGCCTGCATATTCCACTTAGCTTTAACTTTCAGCGCAAATGTATTTGTGGCTACAGTCTACAGTCACCCTAGCATCAAGTGCTCCATAATCAACTGCACAATCGTTTATATAAGATATGCTTTACTTAACGGTTACGGATCGTTTGCTATTAAATATGGCCAAACATGCAAAAAATGTCTACAGTTACATTTTAAGGAATATGCACAACTCTTTTGGCACGTAGTTTTGACATGGCAAGCAGCATCAGCCATCCAGGTCCAAGAGCAGGCCGGTCGATACACAGTTTGATAAGGTGCAATTTTTGACTCTCCAATTAGTTTAAATGTTTATCTCTGGAATTAAACAAACTGCCGAGTGTTTAAAACACAATGACAGTGAATAAGCCACTATAGTCAACTGGACAGTCACTCTTCGTCACCACCTGTTCCTTCAACCTGTTTACTCTGGGCGGAGCAGCGAGCGCGTATAACGCCTTCTTTGCATTCATTGGTCGCGGATTACAGTATCCCGCCTTTATAGTTAAAAGTACATTCTTACTGGATATGACCAATGTCACTAAGACAGACACTATCCCTGCCTTTCTACTCCGTCCTTAGGATAGAGAAATAAAAGTGATCATGGCGAGAGGAGACACCGAAGTAGGGCACTTTAGCATCAGCCTCAAACTAGTTTTAGCGCCTATTTTTCAAACTCACAAAATTTAGAGAGTTGTCCACTGCAGAGCACTGCTGTTCAAAATGTCTGGGATTGTACTGTGAGAAGCGAACAGACGGAATCTATTATTAATATGTCGTTTTAAATCTCAGAGGAAGACTTAATCGGGATTTTTCTCTCTAAAGTTACAGCCATGTCGCTGCTCTGCGTTAGAGGTGAGTTTTGGCTACTTTCTTCATTTAAAAGTTATGTTGGTCTAATCTTTCATCCGAGCATACTGCTTACCAGTGCTTCAGGAAGAGGTGTTTTGACAGCGGTCGGTCAAGATATCAGGAGAACTTTTTTTCTCGGCTGTGGTTTCCGTGTGCAATTCTACAGGTTTATGAAGGCTTCAATTCACGTTCGATTTATATATCTGGCGAAAGATATTTGACATTTTAGACAATTGTTGAGATAACCCACCCATGGGTGATTTATTACATAATTTGTTGTGTGAACCGACCCCATCCTACCAGCTGTTTCCACCAGCTAGGCTACCTCCTCAATGCAGAATGTTCGTTACATTGGCGTTGCTTGTCTGCTGTCCGACTGTCTGTGCACACCACATAGGTGTGTAATTAGGCCTTAATACATATTTGTTCATCTGCTGAATAATATGTATGGAGTAAACGGATTCAATATTTAACATAGAAAAAAATGCGTCTGTTGAAGGGTCATAGGGCCATGCAGGGTCAAGTTTAATCAGTTTTTGTTTTCATCTCTGTGTAATTTTCGCACATGTCTAAAGCATGTTTTTCACTTAATCCTGAGCGTTCTGCAGGGACATTTATAAATGATGGATTGACCAAAGCAAATTAAACCATGACTGAAAGCAGCCTAGGGTCAGATCCAGAAATTTGATGAACAAGTGGCTGAAGAAGTGTTCAGTTCTAATACATTAAAGAAAGTCTGTTAAAATAAGGCATCCTGTAGGACCTTATCCCATTTTACATTTGTTTTCCATTTGGGCTGAGGCCATGTGTGTATCCATGCATCATATAGAAAGAAATTATTGATTTTATCTGATGCTCATTCTCTCTCTCTCTCTCTCTCTTACACACACACACACACACACACACACACACACACACACACACACACACGCACACACACACACACGCACACACACTCCCTACATGCCTCCCCTGGTTGTCTGTTGTTACTGTATAGTGTCAGATTAGCATCTTTTCCATAATTTCCTCCCAATGTCTAATTTGACACCAGTCTAAATCAGCAGCCAGATCAGGCCCCTCAAAACAGCCATTAGGCATTGCCACTCAGTGTAGAAATGGAGCAAAGAACACCTGTTTGACTAAACTGCATCTTTCCTCTCACACATGCCAACTTCCAAATGAAGCATTGCATGAAGACAATGGAATTGTGTCACTAGACCTGTTTTTTGACTCGATTCTCTGGGTATTCTATCACAGAAATAGATGCTCTGACAAAAATCTAAATGTTTTTGGGACTCTTCTGGTCATTGTAATCAAAAACATATGGCTGTAGAAACCTATCAGAAAGCTTTAAGAAAGATTAGCATCTCTGCCTACCAGTCATGTTCCTTGTACATCAAACCATAAACATTGTGGGAGAATTCCAGCGATGGCTAGATCTGCAGGAAGTTAGCAGGACCATTTCCGTACATCAATTTAACCTTCTCTTCCTGGAAGAGACTTGGAAATGTGTTTTTATAACAGAAGGTGAACTCCAAATAACCAAAGATTTTGATTGTTCAAATTCGAACTTTGAAATTGTCCATGTGTAAGCTGCATTCAACAACACTTTGTTCTAATTTGTTATATTTTGTAAGTATGCAGAAATACAGCTTTGTAATTCGTAAATGCTTTATATATGTTTGTGACATTTCAGCGTACTCCTCTATATATGGGTGTAGGTCTTGGATCCTGTGCTGACCCCTGTCTGGTTGTTTTCACTTCAGATTAGCTGCGCTCCATGTTCCGCTGTTGCCACGGTAAAGGTCCTGTGCCTGACTCCCGCCCTTTCCTGCTGGGAAAATGCTAAAGGCTGAAGTTTATGGGTGCAGGCGGAGGCATTTGACCCCTAATCAGCCTTTCACTGCCGGGGCCAGAGTCCCAACTGTTTGACTTTGTGTTTGCATCTCCTTTCTCCCATCATCAGTAGGAGCAGACCCCCCCCCCCCCCCCTTCGTACCCCCAGCCCATCCTCAGTATGGTTGCCAACTCTCACACTGCTGGTGGTACATACATGCTGTCCTTATCAGTTTCAGTCTTCCTCGCAGCATACTTGCACACTACTACTACTTCTACTATATCTTTTATGGTGTGGTAGATGTTCTATCTCATCCCAAGCTGATAAAGTGGGTCCTCGGACAGCTTAGGGTATACACTTTCAACCTCCCCACAACTGGTTGGTATAGTTTGCTTCTTAATCTTCCCCCACATCAATCTCTCTTCACCCACCGCAGCAGTCCCTTGTCTACTTCACATACCCACTCCATCCCACCCCCCCTGACATCCCCCCTTGCCCACCCACCAGCAGCAGTAACGTGACTAGAATTATGCAACCTATGCATAAAGAATCACCTATGAAACCCAACAACAACAACACAAAGGAAGTCATGTCCTCCTGGGCTCTCTGAACAAGTCAATAATTTAAACAGACAAATAGTGCACACAACAAACAGTGATAAGGAGCACTTTTATTTTACTTCCAGTTTGGCTCAGAGATCCCTGAGTATTGAGTTATGTCTTAATGTCTTACAGCTGATGGTTAGGACACAAGAGTGCTTTTTCTGTACCTGTAACCTAAAAATGTCATTGATGAGTCTGGTGAAGGGTCGTAAATTAATGACAATCAAATCCCTCTTTTCCAGGCCAGAATGTTGATTGGCTGGAATTGGTTATGGCTCGGTTCCTGCCACTTTGTTTGCTTTCCAGTAACAGAGCCTGGACTGTGTGCGAAACCCCGGAATTGTTCTGACAACCCCCTGAACCGTCAGCCAGAGGACCGTGAGGAGCTATTTACTGAATAGAACAAAAAGTGTATTGGGTTAGAATTGCAGACTGTACCTTTTTTAACTTGAACAAGTGAAGGTGCTAATGACATAATGGCCATGGAAGTAGTTCCCAGGGAGTACATATAAGGATGAATACCTTACAAATGCCGTAAAAAAAGGAATTAATTCACCCCTGTCGACTTGGCTTAAAAAAATGAGCTAAGTCGATGAATGCAGATGTACTTTTGTGAACAAAGCAGTACAGTACTAAACAATGTAGACATCCAGGAGTATTTTTTTCCCTTCTCAGGTACTTCCTGCTTGGCCAGTACTTTGTGCAGTTGCCCTCCAGGCTTCCTGGTTGGCAATCATGGAAACATGGAATGTTAGATTGCGGTCTAAATAAGCAGAGCAAGTGTGCAGTGGCACAAGAATGGACATTGTGATTAACCTATGCCCTTAAACTACACGTCTGTCTTACTTTTTTTTTTTTTTTTTACACAACCTGATCAGAGAGGTGGCTGTGGTCTTTATAGCACAAACCCTCTCATGTTCTGAACTTTATTTAGATCTTTGTAAGAAAACAGAAGTTACAACACCAGTACTACTGGAAGGGAAGTCGGGGAAAAGAACATGAAATTGAATTGGAAACTGAATTTCTTATCATACATGACTATCCTGTGCTTTAAAACTGAACTGAATTTCTCATCATACATGACTATCCTGTGCTTTAAAACTGAGCTGAATTTCTTATCATACATGACTATCCTGTGCTTTAAAACTGAACTGAATTTCTTATCGTACATAACTATCCTATGCTTTGAAACTGAACTGAATTTCTTATCATACTTGACTATCTATCCTGTGCTTTAAAACTGAACTGAATTTCTTATCGTACATAACTATCCTATGCTTTGAAACTGAACTGAATTTCTTATTGTGCATAACTATCCTATGCTTTAAAACTGAACCTGTGCCACTGGCCTACATGAGTCACCTCCTTGATTCACTGATGTCATGGTTGTACCTCTTTATTTATTTTGGCCCTGTTAAAGAACTGGTCTCCATGGTGATGTCATCGTGCACAGACCCACAAACACACACACACACACACACACACACACACACACATACACAGATGAGTGGTATCGCATAAGGGATGCTAAATGAACCTGTGCTGACGCACTTGGACCACTGACACCTTTGTCTGTGTGTGTGTGTGTGTGTGTGTGTGTGTGTGTGTGTGTGTGTGTGTGAGAGAACGATTGTTGCATAGCTGCTAGCAATATTGATCACCAAATGGTGGGAGTGCCTCATAGCGAATATTCTGTGTGACTTCCTTTTGAGACTGGCTGAGTAGACATTTCAGGCTGATGATAAAAAAAAATACAATGTCAGGCCGAGAGATTTTAGCAGCAACAGCAGCTTCGAAAAAAAATAGACGAGAGATGTGAATAACCAGAAATGAGAGATGAGAGAGAGAGAGAGAGAAATTGCAGGAGTGATGTTTGAGAGTGAGGGGGAGTGAAAGAGAGAGTGAGTGAGTAAGAGATGAAGGAAGAGAAACGACAGGAGCAATGTTTGAAGGGAAAGGGAGCTAGCAAGAGAGAGAGAGAGGGAGAGAGAGAGATGAAGCGAGAGCCCAGAGATTGTAAGCGTAATCCTTTGGCCATCTGTTGCTCTGCCCGTCCTGTCATCCCCATAGGCTCCACCTTGCAGTCTCTCTCTCTCTCTCTCTCTGTGTCTGTCTCTCTTTCTCCTCTCTCCTCTCCTCTCCCTCTCTACTCCCTCTCTACTCTCCCCCCCTCTCTCTCCTCTCTCTGCTCGTTGTTGGCAGTGGTCGGCTCACAGAGCGGATAGTAAACAGCTAGCACTGGCAGCAACGCCGGCACCGGACACTGACCCTTCTCCCTACTTCCTGCTTCACTTCCTGCTTGTCACACTCTGAACTTGACTGGACTCACTGAAGATCCATAGCATTCCACTATCACTATTCCTCAATACTGAATAAAAACACTGCTATGCTGTACCTTACCTGTGCCGTTTGACACTAAACCACTTACAACAAACACTGTTATATAGGAAGTAAGGAGCAACCAAACACATGATCTGTCCGCACCCACCAATAGGGTATGAGTAATAAACCTCTCAGGATCTACAGCCATAACCCAGAGAGGGAGTATTAAGGCAACATGATCCACAAATGAAAAGGCAAACAGTTTCGCCCATACATTTATTAATTTTTTGTGGCTACAGACAGCCATAAAACATGCTATGCCAATGTGTTTATACTGGGAGGCCTTCTGGGACAGTGTCCTCAGCTAACCATGGGTCTCACTGAGCCCTCACTGGTCACCCACGTGGCCTTAGTGACAGATCTACGGACAGCACTAAGATCAGTGCGTGATGTGTGAGTTAAGCTGCTGAGCTGTCAGACCAAGTCACAAGCCGTGTGTGTGTGTGTGTGAGTGAGTGTGTGGGAGCGTGTGTGTGTGTGTGTGTGTGTGTGTGTGTGTGACCGTGTGTGAAAGGGGGAGTGTGTGTGTGTGTGTGGGAGCGTATAGGTGTGTGTGTGTGTGTGTGTTTAAACTGCTTAATGTTTACTTTGCTCTGAATGCCTTCAATGCTGGTGAAACCTGGGTGTTTGTAATGGGCTTATTGGCCTGTCAGTGTAGTTAGAGGTGAGTGTAGTCCTCACCAGAGATACCAGACATACTGTGTATCAGTCTCCTGGGGCCAGAGACGAGGGCACACATCTGGAGATAAAGCGCTAAAGTTGTCCCTCTAGAACCTGCTGATATCTTCTCAGGTGTACCACTCACCATGATGTTTTATGCTTTGAGTTTTGCCTGTATGAGCCGTTTCTTTGCCATACAAATGTCAAACTCAGTTTAAACTTGAATCCTTCCCGCATTCATTCGGACCCAATTCCCTAATTGTTTTCTCCAGACGTACAATGTATCTAGCACACTTCGCTTGCGGGCCTTGTGTTGTATGGAATACATTGATTTAGCCCATCTGATAAACCACAAGCCATAAGTGATTGCTATATTGCTATTGCTATAAGTGATGGCTGTTTGACACTGATTTATATTTATTTATTTTGCCTAAGAATGGCCTTCAGCTGTAGTCATAAGGCTTAGCTGTCAGTAAGGTCTCATAAACTAGCTTTTGGAAAAGGTGTGCATTGGCAGTTGTACTCACTAAATGCTAAAGTTTGCCATTAAATTACACCTACAACAAAGTTTGTGACTGGCTTTGATATTAGCCTTTGGCTTGCTTAAAGAATATTCTGATTACTCTGCTGTTTGAAAGGTAATATTTTTAGGTTAAAGGTTTATATAACTTATATAGGTAATGTAACTTTCACAGTACATGGTATATGCAGTTTACATAGTTTCAGAATACATATCTTCATGAGCCCCAGGACACACCACGTCACATGGCATCATGTCGCAGTAGAAATGTATTGACAGGATAAGACCGTATATTGATGAAAAGAAAGCTGTCTAACAGCAGAAGGCTCTTCCTGGCTTTATGATGAAGTGGCTTTGTGATATGTGACGGTACCATTGGGATTTATCTGGAAAGATATTTACAGTATGTTTGCTTTGTTCATGAAAGTTGTACCCTTCACCCATTCTGAATAAAATGGATGGGTTTTGTTTTTATGATTGAGGGACATTAGACATGTGCTATTTTGTATGTTAAAAGCAGAAACACTAGAATCCATCTTGACTTGGAGTCATTACTGAAATCCTCCTTGTTTTTGCTCTCTTTTTACAGTGGGTGGTTTGAAGTGAACTGGCCCATGTAAGACGTTATTGACTTTGCAATGGAACACAGACGTGTTGTGCAACTTTCTGGTGCAACAAGATAGCTTGTGTCTCCTGATATAGTTCTGTGCCTGATAAGCATTGATTTCCATCAAAATGGAAGTCAATGGACTGTAACGTGGAATTTCTGTGCATGGAGGAAGCCAGAGCTGTGCCCAGTCACACTGCTGGTCTTAATGACTCACTGGCCTGGTTCTGATCTGTCTGCTTGAAGTCAGGTTTCTGCCCTAATGTGGCACAGGTATGGGGGATCCGTGTCTAATCTGGGCCCGATCAGAACCAGATTCAGGCCAAAACTGTTCCAGAGTCAGTCTATTCTGAGTGGTGGCCTCGGAAGTGCTGCCGGACTTGGCTGGATCACGCGTGCGCTGGAACTATTGTCTTACATCCCCTTAATAAAAACCCAAATGTCTCGGTTGGAATGTATTCCATTTAAACTGGCTGTACGAAATTTTACAGGTCGAGAATACCAGCAAACAGTCAATAGACTTTCCTTGCCAAAACCATTGATCGTGATAACTGATACTTTTCTGCAGTATGTTTGATGTAAAACCTGTTATTACAGTTTTCTTCAAGGAGGCATTTCATTTGAAAGGTTCTGTGTGGAAGGTTCAAATGAACAAGATCAACTGGAAATAATACCATAAATAGAGACTAAGACTAAGTGAAATTTCACAAACCTTCTCTAAGAGCTAAATATTGTTTAACTCAAGTTATTAAACCTTTTTGTCTAAGACTTTAGATAGTGGTCAAATGCTGTCATTATAGCTGGATACTTGCTAAAGACAGACGACTGGATGTCTGCTGTTATCCAGCTTCACTCTCTCTCACTTTCACACACTCACACGCATGCACAGACTTTTTCTCAGAGTCACCAGAGTCGGTTGATATCTTTACTGCCTTAGCCACATAATCTGGCTCAGCATCACACTGCATCAGTGATACCCATAAACACCCAGCGTGTGCTCTCCAGTGCAGACATTTGACACACTCACACACACACACACACACACACACACACACACACAGGCTTGGGAGAACATGTATAATAGTAACCCATAATAACAGTAATACATAATCCTCAAGTGTTTCTCTAAAGCAAACAGTACTGCTGCTGCATCTCATCGCTAGCCGTTGCTCCGAGGCTGATGGTGATTGGTTGCTTGTCTGTAATATGCACTAAATTATAGCTCAGTCTCAGTACAAAGCGCAGATTCAGGAAATGCCTGAGATATGTACTGGTATATAGGCTGACTTTGGCACACATGCACCCGTCTCACACATCAGGAGCTAGCTCAAGTGCCCCAGTGACAGAGCAAAGACAGAGGGCAAATTATGCTAGTGTTTGTTTTCCAATGCCAAACCTACTGCTCTGATGGAGATGCAGAAAGCTTAGCATGCGCTAGCCTGTGTGACGACACATTATTCCAAAACTGAGACTGCTACCACATCAACGGCATACACTTGACTGCATTCACTGCGGCCAGTTGTCTGCTAAAAGAAGGATTTAGAAATCCCCTCACAACAAACAGCACACTGCTGAAGTATGAAGTACTGACGCATGAAGTAAACACCCTTGACCTTATTCCACCTTTTTAATTTGCTCATTCTGAATGTTTACATGAAGAGCGTCTGTATGTGATGGTCAACAAAACATCCGCTACTCCTGTAGAGAATACTGTGAGTGATTTTGGGTTGGGATTTTCTGTGTGTTGACGTCAGTGATGCCACAGACCAGGATTAGGAATGCGAGCAGGGAATACTGATCGGAGCGGGTGGTGCAGGAGTGGATTGTGCATTAAGGGATTTTACAGTGAGGGATTATGCTGGTCAGGTGGTCCTGGAGGCATGGATGATTCTGCGAGTTTTGGAGCAAGCATGGTGCTGTATATGACACCTTGGACATCTGAGGCCTCTACACATCCTGAAGTCAGAGTGCAGAGAGGCACAGGGGTTGTGATGTGTTGTGTTTACAAGGATTTTAGGACTTTCATTAAATGTGATTAAGAGTGACATTTGACCTCTGCAGGCTTCTGGCAAGAGGCCCTTCTCTATTTACTGATGCAATGGAGCAGCGGTTTTTAGATTGGTGCAAGAAGAAATCCTTTTAACTCCAAAATAATCCAATTGAAGACATGTACAATTGAGTCAAACATTACTCGATTGTACATTTTGCCATTTCTGATTTGCCACGTAACAAGACTTCATGTTTTCCTGCTCGGTCTTTAAGATGATTCAAGGTTGAACTCACAGTTGTGATTTCCCTGAGTGAAGTTGTTTCAAACATTGCCTGACCGAAGGAATGGTCAGGTTGGTGGCTAAAGTTGTGATGGGGGATTCCCTCCTGTTGTTAGTGGTTAGTGTTAAGCTCGGATTTTACTTCTCCGTACAGCACGATTTTGGGCACATAGGAACGCCTTCAGGTAGCTGGAACGCCTTCTCAGGTAGCTGAAACGCCCTCTCCGTGCTCTCCAGAGCCCTCGGACAGCTCTCCGTGTCCCCGCAAAAATTTCTGTCGGCCCGTTCATGGCGACGGATACTACTTGGCCGTGATTGGCTTTTTTAAACTCTGGCATCAACAGACAGCCTACTACATGCACTCGCTCACACAAGCCCCGTTAAAAGTACAACCGTGCACGAGAGGGAGATAAGCATATTGAAATTAAATTAGAAAAACGCAGAAAAACGTCATGAATTGGCTTATCTTCGGCAGGTAAACCGCTACTCCGCCTGCTGTTGTGGCAGTGAATTGTTTTTAGCACCCACGGCCGTTGGAGCACCATAACCGTGACACAAATGCTAACTAGTACGTACTATCCGGCCACCCGCCCACCACCCGACTATCCGACGCGACCGTTTGAGTACTTTAATGGAACCTTTAGTGGACTAATTGGCCTGCCACTTTCAGCTCGCTCTTCAGTGTGCTGTGGCTTCTGTTGCTTCTAGGCACAACTTCAATGCGTAAAAATAAGATCTGATACAGGATCTTAGTCTGCTTGGAGGTGAATTAGTCACTGGGATTTTCTTTGTTGGATCTGAGATGGTTCTGAGTTGGTTCTAGCATGAGGTTGGTTATAAAAATGTGTTGCACTGTGTTGGAGCCAAATATTAAGTATTATAAACTAATTCACAATCAGAAGTCAGACAAAGGACGCATTGTTCAAAATGGATTTACTGTAAGTAAGTTAGGCCTACAGTAGAGATGCACACCGGAAATACATCTGCCCTTAAACGTCCCGCCAAGGCATTTAACCCAACATTAAACACCACCCATCTTTGCTTCATTGGCTGACCTAGCCAGCCAATTAAAACATGACCTCATCTGACTCCAACCAAATCTAAAGGTGTCCCTGGCACCTTATACCACACCCATTTCCTAGGTATAACCCCCTCAACATCATATTGTGTGTGTGTGTGTGTGTGTGTCTAATCCCTGAAATGTATTATCTTAAATTACTTCTTAATCATTAAATAATTCCTACAACTGTTATAGTGTTTATCTTGTCTGGGAATTCCCCGCCCCTTCACTGCATTTCATTTGCTCAGTTAGTCTGGCAAACTACTAAATGGAGGTCCACTTCACTCACGTAATTGGACACGCCTTTAACCAATCAGACCAACGATACTATACAACGATACAACGATCGGTAATAAAGCAAACACATATTTTTTCTGTATGAAAATCAAATTGGCTGGAGAAGAGGGGCGGGACTTCCCAGACTAGTGTTTATCAGGATGTAAGCATGAATGACTGCCCAGTGCCCACACGTCAGAGACCGCATTAGCTTTTACACTGCAATAGATATGTGGCTAAATGCATCCCAGGCCACCTCAGCAAATGGTCCGAGTGATCGAATCACAATGCCTCTTGATGGTTGTTTACACTTGTGTTTAACGCTGTCCGCTTGTGATCTGATCGCCTAAGACGTATTTTAAAACCAAGTGTAAACAGTGTCTGCGTTGGTTCTGATACGAGCTTTGTCATATAAATCTGTTACACTGTGACGTGTTCATCTGTATCTTTGCATGTATGACTGCCCTCACCCTAAATAAACATCAGTTTAAAAAGAACAAAGAAAAACAAAGAAACAGTAAATTGGTTAAATTCAACCAAAGATGGCTAATCAATTTTTTGTCCCTCTTTCTCTCTTTCAGTAAAGAAAGCTGTTCTCCATGGACATCCAGGTAAGATCTATGTGTCCCCTTGACTTTCATAAAGTTTTATTTGACGGAGTACTTCATAAAATGGACCTCTGTACAAGCCATTGCAACTACTGAAATAAATAATGTGAGGCAGGTGGGTTATTTGGGGGGTATTTACAGCTTGTGAACGACAACCCTTTTTTGTTGCACCAGAGTTCCATGGCGTTCCATCAACATTGACCATCTGCACTCAGGAATATGATAGCAGTGCTATATGCCCCGGGTGAATGGTAGTTTGGAGACAACCTTTGGAGGAAATCACGAGCAATCCTTGTTTCTGGAGTACCTCATTGATATAATCTACTCACTCACACTTAGTTTGATGAAATATCTAAAATCAAGGATTTGTTTTTTGTCTAACAAGATATTTCTTCTTACCAGGCATTTTTTCACTTGCCCTGAAGCGTTTCAGTCCTTAATTATCGTTATAAGGTATTATAACTTGTTGCTGAGATTTTATTACTGGTTCTGAGCAAGTTAATGCTTGTAACTAGTTTAATCAACACTGATAGTACAAAACTGCTTTGTCAGAGTCAGAATCAAGACAAATGTACTTGTCTTTAGTCTGGCCACACTAGTTTAAAGATATATTTGGGCGTTTAAAAAAAAACCCATCTTGGTAAGTAAAATTGTCCTGTTTGGTTGGCAGATCATTTTGCTTATTTTAAGCAATATATATCCCTCATTTTTTTGCAGTGCAGTGGTGACCTATTGGTTGTGATGCCTTGCAAAGGGGGACTTTGCATTTCTTTTGAACGATTGCGTCCTAGATTCACATGCCAGCTGCAGTCGATGACAGTGCAGCAGAGAAAGATAAATACATGATTCAAAAGGAAAGATATTTATTGGCATCATGGAGCAGTAAAGGTAGAACGATAAGAATACAGCCATTGTAGGGTCTATGCTGACGTATTTGGTCTGTGCAATACCCGATAACTCAGTTGTAGTGTTAACCATTTAATTTACCTCACATGCACTTTAAGCAACTGGCACCAGCAGCCTGAGATCCTGGGAGAGAATCTGTAATTTGTTAATTTGATTCTGCATTGAGAAATCCCGAGGCTCTGCCTCCGCCTCCCACACCGGGAAGGCGTGAGCAACTCGTTGTAAGCAAGAGATCAGCGTGGGTTAAGCTTTATCCCCACACCCTCCACCCTTTCCAAATCCCGTCTCTATGGCCCTGCAGCGCACACCTATCCCACAAACCCTCTGACCGTCTTTCTGGGAAGTAGTTCGGTGCCCTGCCCAGGCTCCTGACTCAGTACTCCAAGAGGTGCATTATGCAACATGCAGCATGGGTTATCTACCAAATACAACATGATTATGTTGTGATTGTGGAAGTGTTAGGGTTTGTTCCAAAACATTGTTGTATGAAATAGCAATTGGACATGAAATCTAATGTCGGTAGTACTGGTTTTTGTGTTGTTTTAAAACAGGTGCCAAGTCATTTTTTCTTAAAACTGAGCATAGAGGCTGAGACCATCACCTTTAGTCTCTATGAACTTGTCTTAGTAGGACACATCTAGCAGACAAACTTTTAGATTTCATGACTGATTTCATGACTGAAACTTTTAGACAATGATTTTGTGACCTAAAAAGTAAGCCTATCATTTAAATTTCTTTAGCATGATGTGCTAGTGCACAAAATGACCCACCACTGTATTTGTGTTACTGGAAACCAGATTACAAGTGTGGTAGTGGTCGTGGTCCAATACAAGTCATTACAAAATCTTTTGAGGTAAGTAGAATATCATGACACCTGACACGGCTGAGGTACTTAAATGCACCTCTCACCTTTGGGCTTGGGCCAAGGGAGGAGTAGCTTAACAGTTGTCTCGTGGGAGAGCTATGCCGACACTGACTGTAATTATATTTTCAACCTGTAGAAAATCCCTCAGGGTGCAACAGAACAAGAGAGAGAGCACATTTCCTCCTTTAAGCCACTTACCCCAGTAACCTCATAACCCAGTAGACAGACAGAGGTAAACAAAGAGTGTAGGTCTACTCTAAACATTCTATAAAATGATTTAAGGCTTTCTTCTTGGAACATGGCTAATCAATGAAATCACTCCTACAACATGACCTACAGTAGATGTGGTTGAACTGTTTTGTAAGAGAGTGTTTTTCTTTAACACAATAACTACCAGAGGGTTGGTTCTGGCACACTGGCCCCCTACAGTGCCAAGCCAATATGGCCGCCAACATTCTAAGTGAGAAAAATAAACCTTGGAAATAAGACAACCTCTAATAAAACAATGTATTTATCTTCCTAAAAGTCTAATTCTAACCACATTATTTCAGTATTACATGATCTAAATAGCCAAAGGATATCTTACATTTTAAAAGGTATTTCCTACAATGACTGACAAGATTCATTACAGATTGCTCAATAAATAACTAGAAAATCTAAATACTGTGCTGGTGGAAGGGTAGCATGGAATGAACCTTTGTATAATTGTCACATTATGAAAAGTTTCAATAGTAAGAATGTAAACATATTAATATAAATAACATAAATAAACTGCAAGTACACAAAAGTAAACATAGATGCAAATCAAGTAGTAATAGTAATATATACAGTATAACACATAGTAACACATGTGTATATATATATATATATATATATATATATATATATATATATATACGTACACACACAATATTTATACATATATGCAATATACAGTAGTGTATAAATAACTTGTGTGGTAATATGTGAGGTATTATAAAAGTTAATACATTTATAAGAAGTATCCTCCTCAATTGCTAACAACATCTCACAAACAATAATCTCTATTTGTAGAAACAAACTTTAAATACAGCCTCTGATCATTTGTACAGATGGCAAGATCAGCAAGAGCTTGTTCAACACTTTAACACTGTGTGCAGATGAATTTTCTTGCACAATAGTGAAGAGCACACATTGAACTATACATGGTAATAGAAAGGCAATAGTAGTAGAATTGTAATTCAGTAACATCATCTGTGCTCTTAAGTGATTCCATGGGAGAATGCTTTGAATGATACAAGAGAGTTGCTCTGGCCTTGCGTGCATCTATGTTTATATAGCTGATTTTAATAACCTGTGCAATCCAAACCTGCTCACCCAGAACCTCATTGCTTGTAAAGTGACAATGCTTTCATGACACATTGAGACAATTTCAGATAACCTCAAATATTTACATTTACTTAAACTAGCTTGTGTAGTAGGTGGCGAAATGTCAATAGTAAATGTTTTTCCGTGAGGAAATTCGTTTTAAAATGTGAGCTTCTAGTGCACAGTTTTCTCATCCAGGAGCTCCTGAGGCCCTTTTGAAATTCTGCTATTTCATATTCCAGCTACACCTGGTTAAAATCAGGATAATTAAGATATTGTTAATTAGATAAATCAGGCATGTGTACTCATCAGAGGAGACTGTAATGAGATGGAGTCAGGTATGGAGATAGAGATGCTGCAGATGGTATTATATTGTTAATTCACAAGTACTTTTGAAAATATTTTTACCCTTCACCTTTAAACATTAATAAACCTTATAAACATTATTTTCACATCAATATTTCAAGAGAAAGTTGGGTCACACCAGTGAAAGTCACAACTCTCATTACATTGTCATGCAACTCCGCTCAATGAGTGTGTTTCTGACCTGGTCAAAGACGTCTGTCAAATTGAGTTCGGACAAGTGTAAGAGTTCACGTTATTGCGACTGTAAAAGCACACTGACGTTATCTTATGACCACAGTGGCTGATTCTTTCCCCCCTTGAGACGCACAGTCGCCAGCTGTGTGACACGGAGATAAACGTCTTGGAAACGGACCCTCCACCAGATCCTCTGGCCCCGCCTTCCTTTGTGACACGGGCAGCAGAGTAAACACTTATTCCACTTGCAGAAACACCCTGAAGCCTTGCTGGCTTTTCCTCCCCCCACCTCTGCGGCCACAGTGTAAATACCCAGCCGCACGGAAGAGAATAGGCTTGTGGATAGGAAGCTTTTATTGCAGGCAGGTGGTTCCTTTGTTTAGCCTTGACGTGGACAGTGCTGTGTGAGGCAAGGCCCTTGGTTTGCTTGGTTGTCCTCCTGCTAGCCAGACTGTGAATATTAACTGGTTTACAGACACATTTAGGCAGTGTGAAGGTGCAGGTAGAGTGTCTGACACACATTTTATTGCAAAGGTCCCCTAAGACAAGCAGGCATATTGGGGAGTAAGTGTAGATATCTGTCAAATTTCCACAATCTAGATAATTGCTGAAATTGTACAATGTCTTTTAAGAACAGTACCATACAGTGATGTATCTGTACAGCCACAGCTTTAGTTCTTGGGGAGCCATTCACTAAAAGTATTTAAAGGCATTTGTTACTGTATGTAAAACTAATGGATTGAACCAGAATCATGTACTGCTACACACAGAACTACACTAACCCTAGCATACCTCTATTACACTAACATAACCATGTCATTACAGACGATGCATTCTCTCTTGGGTTGCCATAAGATTGCAATATCTCTAATATCAGTAATATGTCACTATCAGTAATAGGTAAAACAGCTGTCAAATTGTTTGATTTTATGACTACATATTTATATTCACCATAGCATCATCCAACCCTGTGTTGTCTGTGATATCATTGGACATTATCTGCCATAAACATGAGTGGCATAAATGTTATGACATTTTTATTTCAGTCATAGAACAGTTGGTTCATGTGAAGCGTTACAGAATAAGGGCTGTTCAGGAATCTTTGATGGAAAAAGTAATGCAAAAGTTAACATAATGAAAGAGTATGGCACAATTTAAACAATGCAACTTTGTTAGACAGAAGTCATATGGTTACATTTCAACTTGCTCGTTGGTTAGTAAAAGACTCTTAAAGAGTTGCTTTAAAAACAGTCTAAAATACAACGCAAAACAATACAAATCACTGAAGTGTGTGTGTGTGTGCGTACAGAGTAGAGCAGCCTTTCCCATCATTCATTTATGATGGGTGAGGCACCGAATGCGGAAATGTCATTTTTTCTTTTCTCATCACGCTTCCTTGACTTTTCAAAAAAAACGCAAACAGCAGCAATAATGCATGAAGACACCTGGAACAGCCACGTGGAGATGGAGCTCAGGCTGACAGAGGGGGGTAGAGGGTCTGTGTGTGACAGGGCGTTATTTTTAGTTTAGTGAAGAGGCACATACATATGCATGCACACACACACACACACACACACACACACACACACACACACACACACACACACTGAAAGAACCCAGATGATCAGAAAATCTGAGTCATTCTGATGGCCCTCTACCATCTCTCTCTCTCTCTCTCTCTCTCTCTCTCTCTCTTCCACTCCACTTGTTTTTAGAGAGCTGAGCTGTACTTCCTAGCCATAACACTCTGTTTTACGTGTGCACTGTTTCGTCTGTTCGATGTTCATTTCATACTGACGTCATCCAGATATTGGGCTCAGGTGCATCATGTCAACCGAACAAACTGATCATTATACTCCGAAAAAAAGGTACAGCATAAAAATCACAGGGAGCACAAAGAGCACAGACATTACAGTCTTCTTAGAGTCTTCCTCTCAGTAAGGTCCCTGCGATTGTTAATTGGTAATAGTGCGATGTACATAAATAACACTGAATTGAATTGAATATGCTATCCCCTAAACTGCTGGGGTACACTACTGTGTTCTGCGCTGGTATGTTGACTTTGTGGTGGAAAGAGCCAGAATTGGCTCTACAATACTTGGTGTGGAGGTCAGAGCACATACTCAATGATAGTCTCAGCCAGATGTCAATGTGATATTAAACATGGATGCACAGGTGGTAAGAGAAAATGAGTGGACTGGCAGTTTACTTAAGGTTAGCTATTAAGTCTTAGTATTGATGGATAGTCTTTAGTGTTGGAGGGTTAGGTATTGGTAGCAGGTGTTGGGGACATTGTCCCTTATTAGGAGCTCGAAAGACATTTTATGTTTTTAATGTATTTCTCCCTTGGTACAAGTCCAGTCTGCTGTGCTAGCGCCTGTAGTCACACTAATATACAGTTATATACATATGATAATATATATGATATTACATTAGTGTCATCACTATTACATTAACCTTTACGCAAACTCACATATTGTCATGGCATTAGGGCATTGCCCCGAGGTGCAAAGGCCCTGAGACGTCTGGTAACTGTCCCTGTCATACTGAGGCAATAGCAGACCTTTCACCCCCCCCCCCACACACACACACACAGAAAGGGCACACAAGCCCAGTTCATTTGCAAAGGTTTATTGACAGCCCTTGGGGCATAATAGGGAGATGCTTTGTCTCTGGGGAGAGATGCTTATGGGTATTCTGAGTGTGGCATGTTTACATTGCACAGACTATCCTCTTATTTAATTACTGATTTCCATTTTCTTGGAAAAGTGTTGCTAATGGTGCTTAATGAGGGGAAAATTCTCTCAATGCAATTTTTAGTTTGCCTGCAGTAATTTAATCGAGTTGAGTCTGTGTTTCAGAATAATTTCCTAACAAGTGATTCTATTGTGCTGTCTCTTCTGATCTTTTGGCCTCTTGGTAGCATCATATGTGATATGTGAATTGTCTCTGTTCACTATAACTTTAATTAAATACTGTTCTATTAGCATTGTTGTTACCATAGCGAAAGGTGTTTTGTTTGTGTTTGTCTCCTTGGAGACCTAAATGGGAAGAGCGTAGTGCGACGGCCGAGTGCCATTTTACGACCTCACATCTGGGAGACACGTCCATGCGCTTAGCCAGCAGATTGTTCAGGGACAGACAGCCGTGCCTGGTGCTGGTGGCTTGTAGTATGTGCGTGTGGCTTGGCGTTTGTGTGATGGCATCGGTGATCTGATTTGTTTGTAAGGCCCTTAATCCTGCAGCGCTGGGCTGCATATTGGTGGGGTGGGTGGGGTGGTGGTGTCATGGGCTAGGGAGTGGGCAGGGCACATCTGTTGGCACATGTCGACCCCTCCTACCAACCCCCCCCACACACACAGACACACACACACACTGCTGCCTCACTCCAGCCAAGCCTGCTTCCCTCTCTGGCCTTTGCAGGAAATGAGAAATGGTATGAGGGAGTGGGAGTGTATTTGTTGGGGGGTGGGGGGATTATTCAATGTGATGTGGTGGGATGGGTTATGTCACAGTTGCACTAATCCGTCGCCCAGTTGCTGTGTAACTCGTCGCAGGGTCGTGCCTTGATGCACCGGCTGGCTTCCATTTTGGAAAAGGCTGCAGGCGTCTGGCAAGACACAAAAAATCTCATCAGAACCTCCTCCCTCCATCTCTTAGTTACATCACTACAGGGCCTTCCTGATACACTCCACTTCTGTCAAATTGCACATGTGGTTGAGGCAGTTCAACTTAATTTAACAACCACTCTGTCCGTGGTAAAAGTTCACATTGGCCTTTGTAATGGTCAGATAGGTTTTTCCATTTGTGCAACAGGAAACCATTCCCCTGAACTTGTAGTTCCTTGATTGAGATTGAAGTTTTGTGGACCTGTGAGATTCCATTTAGGCAAACAAGGCTGACCTCAGTCAGTCAGTCAGTTTTATTGTTGCACAACGACACACAGCAACACACACGTGCATAAACAGTATATCAGGTGGCGACACAGGACACACACACATATCGAACATGCGCACGCAGGCCGAGGTCGCCGTGAATTTGACTTCTGTATTTGCCCATCCCGGACTGTCCTTCCTCCAGGACCCCAGGAGCAGTGGGCAGCATTAGGCGCCCAGGTACCAAGTGAAGTGAACCGTCCATCTTGGTCAAGGAAAGACAGAGTGTTCTCTTCTTTTGCATGATTTTCTGTTGGGGTTCTTAGTGGAAGAAACCCCTTGTGAACACGGGGAGAACATGCAAAGTCCACAAAGAAAGGCCCGTGAGATAGCCCACCTGAGCACTGAGGTCTCGGGAGGACCTGCCCCCCAGAGCCAACAGCGCCCCATGCGGGAATCAAACCCAGAACCTTCTTGCTGTGTTTAAAGAGAACTGCAAATGGTCACCCCACACACTCATGCTTTCTCTCTCTCTTTCTTTCTTTCTTTCTTTCTCTCTTTATCTACGTATCTCTCTCTCCCACAGACACTCACACACTCGTACACACACAATGTTAGGGAGTGAGAGAGAGGGATAGAAAGACTGTGTGTTGTGTGTGTGTGTGTGTGTGTGTGTGTGTGTGTGTGTGTGTGTGTGTGTGTGTGTGTGTGTGTGTGTGTGTGTGTGTGTGTGTGTGTGTGTGTGTGTTTGTATGTGACAGACATAAAAAAAGAAATATGAAGAGATTAAGACAAATAACAAAAAGGAAGATAGGAATAGACAGATAGATGGATAAATAGGTTGATGGAGGAAGATATTGAGGAGGTATCTGGTATCTGCTGTTCTGAGCTTTCGTTAGAGATTACTGAGGTTGGCTCTGGGGTGGTGGGGGAGGGGATCCAGACTAATCTCCGTCCACTAGCATCACTTTCACTCATCCTCCTGACACACACACACACACACACACACACACACACACACACACACACACACACACACACACACACACACATACATGTGCATATACATACACTTATATACTTGCATCCACACACATGTTTGAGTTTTTCATTCCTATTCACTGTACCATTGGTTCTTGAAATCGCTTTATGATGGTTACAAATGTAAAAGCTTTCTACATGCTGTAACTGTCATTTTGATTAGTCTTAATAGAAAAAGTCCTATAAATATGCCTGCTACCACACATCAATGTCATTCTTATCATTCGTGACTGGTAAGGCTGTGGGTTAAGGCTACACTAGAATTTGCAGTTTTACATTTGATATTTCTCAGTGATAGCGTCAATGTTAGCTACATGATAAGCTAGACCAAATAACAACCTTCCCTGTTTATTTCTTTGCAGATAAGTTTAACGCCTATGTCACACTGAAGGTCCAGAATGTTAAAAGCACCACCATCACCGTGCGTGGAGACCAGCCGTGTTGGGAGCAGGACTTCATGTTGTAAGTCTGATTTCATTTGTTTTTGTAATGTTTTCTAAATGTTCTACATTCCCCCGGAACACTGAAAAAGTATTTGTTGTTGCTTTGGTAAGTCATTTCTTCAAAAACAATGTTTTTCCTGTCCACACTACACCGTGAACAGACGGCATTCCAATTTATGCACCTCAGAGAGTGTTTTGTAAAAGTATCGTTTTCAGTGGCAGAAAATGATGGATTTTCTGCAATGTGATTCCCTGAAATCCCCTAATTGCCTTCCAGTCTCACTTTCAGGAGGATTCAGTATTCAAATGGCTGGAATACTAGCATTAGCATTGATCTGCAGTTTTGGTCTTGTTTGGGAGAAGGTACTATGGGTATTGAAGTGTTGTTTGAGGAAGTTAATTAAATGTATTTTTTGTTGGTTTTTTTTTCCTGAGAGAAGCACATTAGGGGATAGTTTGTGCTTTCAGAGGTTAGTACTGTGTGTTCTGGGAATACGTTTTTGTTCTTGGAAAGAAAGGATCTTTTGTATTTCTGGATTCTCTATAGTAATCTAGGCCTAGACCGAAACCAGATGTTGATGTCTGTTAGAGGAAATGGATATGTGACATGGTAAATATAAATATTGACTACATAATTATAAGTGCCTTTGAATGAATTATGAGAGACTTTGAAATAATATCCCAGATTTGTGCATTTTGTGTGGTGTTTTTCTGTTTGTTGGGATCTAAAGACATCAGTGGAAATGTGAAACACTCAGCCAAAAAAGCTCAGCACTTAATGGTAACAGATATATCTCATGGAATATATGGATATTATATGGAATGCAATATATTATATATACTGTACATTAACTCAGCAACTAGATAATGCTCGAATCCAAAAACGGAATATGGTGTTAAAAAGGTTATTAACTCATTGAGGTATCAACTCTTTAACTAAAATGAAACTTAGGCTTACAAATAAAAAAAACGGAAAAGAATAGCCTTTATTCTGCAGAATGCTTTTGTTGGCTCACGGCACAGCTTTTCTTGCCTTTAATAGTGAAGATCGTTAGGGTTAGAGTTACATTGTTTGCAATACTTTTGCATTCAGTAATCTGTTGTTTGAGTACTCTTCTGAATTTTGTATTCACCGAATACGTATTTCATGAGCAACGTTTTGTATTGTAGTAGGCCTTTATAAATTGCTTCGGTTATTTCTCAAAATGAAAAGCTGTAGAGACACAACTCAGATCATGCAGACATGCACGTCACTCTGAGGGATGGAGGAGGTGAAATGAGATCTGATGTGTGATTTGTGTTGAGCAGGTTCCTGCTCTCTGGTAGAACACTGTGTTGAGCAGGTTCCTGCTCTCTGGTAGAACACTGTGTTAGACAGGTTCCTGCTCTCTGGTAGAACACTGTGTTAAACATGATCCGGATCTCTGGTAGAACACTGTGTTGAGCAGGTTCCTGCTCTCTGGTAGAACACTGTGTTAAACAGGTTCCTGCTCTCTGGTAGAACACTGTGTTGAGCAGGTTCCTGCTCTCTGGTAGAACACTGTGTTAAACAGGTTCCTGCTCTCTGGTAGAACACTGTGTTAAACAGGTTCCTGCTCTCTGGTAGAACACTGTGTTGAGCAGGTTCCTGCTATCTGGTAGAACACTGTGTTGAGCAGGTTCCTGCTCGCTGGTAGAACACTGTGTTGAGCAGGTTCCTGCTCTCTGGTAGAACACTGTGTTGAGCAGGTTCCTGCTCTCTGGTAGAACACTGTGTTGAGCAGGTTCCTGCTCTCTGGTAGAACACTGTGTTGAGCAGGTTCCTGCTCGCTGGTAGAACACTGTGTTGAGCAGGTTCCTGCTCTCTGGTAGAACACTGTGTTGAGCAGGATCTGGATCTCTGGTAGAACACTGTGTTGAGCAGGATCTGGATCTCTGGTAGAACACTGTGTTGAGCAGGTTCCTGCTCTCTGGTAGAACACTGTGTTGAGCAGGTTCCTGCTCTCTGGTAGAACACTGTGTTGAGCAGGTTCCTGCTCTCTGGTAGAACACTGTGTTAAACAGGTTCCTGCTCTCTGGTAGAACACTGTGTTGAGCAGGTTCCTGCTCTCTGGTAGAACACTGTCTTAAACAGGATCCGGATCTCTGGTAGAACACTGTGAGCAGTGTGTGCTCAAGTGCTCAGATGGCAAAATGACCATCTGTCTGGCGGTTCGTTACCAGGAATGTTGTTGTATTTCTTTTTCTTTCTCTTCCTACACACCTCTGGCAGGTGGGATGTATCCACGGATGAATGTTGACTTTCCGCTGTCCTGCTGTTGAATGGTGTTTGTTTGTTAGATGAAGGGATGATAAATGAATGATCTGCCCATGAAAAGAACAGAGGTGTGTGTGTGTGTGTGTGTGTGTGTGTGTGTGTGTGTGTGTGTGTGTGTGTGTGTGTGTGTGTGTGTGTGTGTGTGTGTGTGTGTGTGTGTGTGTGTGTGTGTGTGTGTGTATTCACTTGGGTGTGTATTTATTTGTATGTTTGTGAGTTTCAGTGTGTGTGCGTGTGTGTGTATACAGTATGTATGTGTGTATAGGTGAGTGTGTGCACCTACGCATATACCTGTGTGTGTGTGTGTGTGTGTGTGTGTGTGTGTGTGTGTGTGTGGATACACTGTGTGTGTGTGTGTTTGTTTGAATCTGTATGTGAGTGTGTGCACATACGCATATACAGTACAGTACGTGTGAGTGTGGAAATACAGCCGCGGAAAAAATTAAGAGACCACTTCAAAATTATCAGTTTCTCTGGTTTTACTATTTATTGGTATGTGTTAAAGTAAAATGTACATTTCAGTTTTATTCTATAACCTACTGGCAACATTCCTACCAAATTTTCAAGTCTTCTCTGATGAGTCCAATTTTCAGCTTTGCCCAACACATGGTCGTCTGATGGTTAGACGGAGACCTGGAGAGGCCTACAAGCCACAGAGTCTTGCACCTACTGTGAAATTGGACTCATCAGAGAAGACGAACTAGGAGACCCTCCAGTCGGCTTTGGTTCAATCCTTATGGTCTTTTACAAACCTCAGCCAGGCAAAGTACAACGTTGTCCCGGAAGAAAAACTTGCTTCCTTTTGCTCTGACAATGTTCCCCAACTCTGAGAAGTGTTTTTTCCAGCAGGGCAATGCTCCATGCCACACAGCCAGGCCAGTAAAGGTGTGGATGGAGTATCACCAGATCAGGACCCTGTCATGGCCAGCCCAATTTCGAGACCTGAATCCCATAAAAAAAACTCTGAAATGTGATCAAGAGGAAGATGGATGGTCACAAGCCATGAAAAGAAGCCGAGCTGCTTGAATTCTTGCGCCAGGAGTAGCATAAAGTCACCCAACGGCAATGTGAAAGACTGGTGGAGAGCATGCCAAGACACCAGTGACGTGCAGTCAGGGTAGGCAAGGTAGGCACTGCCTACCCTGACAAAATTCAAACGTAAAAATGTTTATTAAATAATTTTATTTAATAAACTTGTATTTCTATTTGTACCGAGTATTCTTGTGATTTATATATGCAATACATACGTTATTCCAATTGTTTAGACGTTACGATGACAATTGTATCAGTTACGCATAAACAATACAAAAAAACGGTAGAATAAGCAGTGCCTTTACTGTCCATTCATTTTGAACGGCAGCGAAAAACTCATGTCGCGCATGCGCACTTAGATTCTGTATTCTTTAATATGTACGTCGAAAGGCACAACTCTACTGTGCCTTTGCACGTAAATATGTTATGCCAGTAATCATCTACGTTACGTATCAAACATGGACCAATTAAAATTGAGATATTACTGGACATTTGCGCAGCTGACGTCATTACACCAGCTAAGCGTAATCCCCGCGAAAATCAAAGTAAAAATGACAACAGCGGTATCTACCGATATTGTGGAACTTAGACATTTCTCCAAACTCGACTTTAATAGAAAAAAGTAGTAACTAGCAAGAGGGAGGCCTATTCCAACACTAAATGAAATTCTGCAGAAAAAGGGACCAAAAATTGTCGTTTCAAACGGACTGGTATGACAAAAAAGATTGGCATTGTGGCTGTGCTAGTCAGGTGAGTTAGAAACTATTTTGAGCTTAATTTTGAAATGATAAGTGTGGGGTTGAATTAATGCCGACTGCAAGCCATTTGCTTTCATATTCAATTGAGCAGTGTGTGTTCTCATTGCTGCTGACTGACATACATAATTGGCCGCTGTGCGGATAAAGATGTTTGCATTCTGATGATGGACATTAACTGGTGTGTGCGTGCGTGTGCGAGACTGAGAGTACGATATGTTATCGTGATTGGATTTTTTTTTTATACATCGATCGACCGTGCCTGTGTGCCGCACTTGTACCTACTGTTGTGACGTAGCCTATTAGCCTAAACAATAAATAAAGTAATCTGGCTTTCATAACTCAGTGCCTACCCTCGTACTGACTTCACCGCACGTCACTGCAAGACACATGAAAGTTGTGATTTTAAATCAAGGTTATTCCACCAAATATTGATTTCTGAACTCTTCCTAAGTTAAAGCATTAGTATTGTGTAATTTAAAAATGAATATGAGCTTGTTTTCTTTGCATTATTCGAGATCTGAAGACACTGCATCTTTTTTGCTATTTTGACCAATTGTCATTTTTCTGCAAATAAATGATCTAAATGACAATATTTTTATTTGAAATTTGGTAGGAATGTTGCCAGTAGGTTATAGAATAAAACTGAAATGTACATTTTACTTTAACACATACCAATAAATAGTAAAACCAGAGAAACTGATAATTTTGAAGTGGTCTCTTAATTTTTTCCGCGGCTGTATGTGAGTGTGCGGTGCATAATGTATGGTACTTTTGGTATTAGTTACCTAGCATCAGGAGCATTTGAGCAGAGCTGTGTTCAGGTTGCCCTAAATAGGAGCAGTTCTGTGGGTCAGACTGGTCTATCCAGCCTGTAGTGAGGAAGGCTGGAGATGACAGATCTACGTGCAGATGGACCTCATTTCCGCATAGCAAGTTCATTTTCACATCCAGTTTCACGACAATTGCAATGTATGAGGTTTTTTTAATGTTTCTGCTTCACATTTCAGATGTCATAGGTGATCCATGTCTAATGTTTTATGTAAAGGTTTTATGTTTTTATTAGGATTTGTAATGGCAGATTCGTAACTGTTCTTGTTTGTGTAAGTAAGGCTGGTGTGTGTGTGTGTGTGTGTGTGTGTATATGTGTGTGTGTGTGTGTGTGTGTGTGTGTGTGTGTGTGTGTGTGTGTGTGTGTACATGAGCGTGTGTGTGTGTGTGTGTGTGTGTGTGTGTATGTGTGTGTGTTAGGCCGAGTGTGGGGCACCTTGATGTTGCTGTTCTGCAAAGAAGACCATCTGTCCCCATAGCAACCTATCATTTTGTAATTACTCCGTGTGAGTGTGTGTGTGTGTGTGTGTGTGTGTGTGTGTGTGTTTGTTTCTCATTTTAAAATGAGAGTCAAATAAATAAATAAAGTGCAGGAAACAAAATGTCTCCCCCAACCCCCCCAACTGTTCCGTGTCTTGTCAGAGGCCCAGTGGGCAGTGCATTGTCTCCTCCACATTTCAGTGACAACTCAACGTTTTGATGAATAATGAATGGGCTTCTAAATGTGGCTTTCAGGCTGCTACTGCCGCTGCCGTTGTCCCTATTGTTTCACTCTGTCACCAGCTTTAATACCGCAGAGAAAGCATTTGATGTTTGTCATGTTCATTTGTCTGGCTTATGCCTCTGAGAGTGCGCAGTGCTATATTTGTGTTTGAGCGATGTTGTCGTTAATATACTCTACACTATAGGTGCTTTCTAGATTTGTATCGTTGGGTGAAGGGCAAAGACAGGTGCAGCCCTTGAGATAAAGGCTTTGTCTCTCACACCAATGCGAACATGCTTTGGAATGATATGAACCGTTATATTTGCGGATTCTCAAAGCACAGGTAATCAAAAAAAGGCAATAAGGTGTACTGTGCTTTAAGGTAAAAATGCGGAGAGGAGGACACCATATTACATTTGATGATTGTTAGTGTCAGCATCACTGTTTTCACAGTGACACGTTTAATTTTTTTCATTCTTTTTCTACATCTGATTCAATTGTCAATTTTGCTTTGTGTGGAGGTTTTCATCTATCAATTCACGTTCATTTTTGTCACCTCTGGATTGTGTGTGTGCTTGCATTCGTGCGTGTGTGTGTGCGTTCACTCTTCGTGGTGGCTGAGCTGCACCTGGTTTCTATGAAGACCAAAGAAACAGGCACATTAATTAGCCCTTCCTCTTTCATCTGGCTCTGAATGGCTAGTCCTCCTCCGTACCTTTCTCTCTCTCTCTCCCCCCCCCCCCCCCCTTCATCTCTCTGTTTTCAGCCTTTGAGTCGTGTGCTCTCTCCAAAGTCTTATCTAAATGGACAGCATGGGCGCAGTCTAGAGGTTTAGGAAAAGTCCACCTACTACAGGTGGTGAAGTTCAACAGGTGGAGCAATTTGGGGTACTATAGACATAAAGGGCTTATAGAGGACTGAGACAACATAACAAATCTATATAATATCAAGTTTGAGCGTTGGTCTTGGCATTTTGGCTTTATTTTTCTCATTTTAAAAATAGCAGGTTTTAGGGGATTCAATTGTGGTCACCATGATCAGGACCTATGGGCTACCGAAATGAAATCCCACTCTCTGTCACGCTATGGGTTATGATAAACTCACTACAATGGACAAAATAGACACTTAATGCAACTGGTGACCTGAGAGGCGAAAGCTCTGCAAAGGATTTTGGCCCTCTGAAGTGTCCTGTTTGTTGAAGAAGTCTTGATAGAGAGAGCTACAACGCACTCAGTCTTGAGGTTTTCTGTTTTTGCTGTTGGCAATGCTGTTTAGTTCACCTTTTGACATAAACAGTTAATCCTAATCCTTTACTCTCTTTAGGGGGATGTAGGCCAGCAGTGTGTTTCATATTTTTTGGCTTTTGCCTTCTTGTTAACCTCATTGTTTTGTCGTGCAAAGTCTTTTCCTGCTATTCAAAGCACTTATGACTGCCCCTGATGTCTAGTCGTAGAGATATGTATTTACATACAGTGGAAGACATTTCAGCACCAGATGGTGAATCTGCTTATCTCTCTTTCCCATATCTCTTTTCTTTTCTTTTCTTTTCTTTTCTTTTCTTCTCTCTCTCTCTCTCTCAGTGAGATCAGTCGACGGGACCTGGGGCTCATTGTGGAGGTGTGGAATAAGGGACTCATCTGGGACACCATGCTGGGCACTGCCTTCATCCCACTCGAGTGTGTGCGGCAGTCAGAAGAGGTGGGCCACGAAAACATCAACAAATGCACACACACACACACACACACACACACACACACACACACACACACACACAGACACACAGTCATATACAAGCACAAACCAATATGCACATGTTCAGAAGTATGCCTATTCACTCACAGTTATACAGTAAGATCAAACACACAGATAGACGATCACACACACACACACACACACACACACACACACACACACACACACACACACACACACACAGATACACACAGATACACACATAACTTCTTGCCTCTCTACCTGGCGCAGGAGGGGCCTGGTGATTGGACGTGTCTGGATGCAGAGGTCTTGATGAAGGCAGATGAGATCTATGGCACCAAATGCCGAACGCCCCACAAAATCCTGCTGGACACCCGCTTTGAGCTGCCTTTTGGTACAAAGACCATATTCTTATATCAAAATCAATAGCAGAGCATTATGCATGTGCATTATATTTTTGGTCAGTGTTTTTCTTTCTTTTCTTGTAAAACACATTGTATAACTATCAATATGCATTTAGTTGTAAATCACTTAACAATCGCACAGTAAACAGTGTATATCTATATATAAGAATGACAAAATTAGGTATTATGTTGTACAATACATAAGTCATGCTTTCAGTCATGTAATTAAGAAGTATGCCTTGTAGCATGGGGCTAGTTATTGTGTTTGTACTTTGATGTGAAATCACATTGATTTTATTTTTGTAAATGTCAGTGCCCATGACTGAGCTTCATGGAGACAGCCACAGTAACACTCACGACACAGTTGTGAACCAAAGTACTGAAACCTCAATTTATGGCTGATGGTGCATTTACAGGGAAATGGTCCACTTTATTTTTGACAGAACTGCTCTACCTTTAGCCATCACCATACAGAATGATGATGGAAGTTGTTATTTCTGTCTGTGTCAGTTTGGGGCTTTGATGTATTTGCCTCCCTTTATCTGGAAATATAGACCCTTCATTTCTCTGCAATATATTGGTATGTGGCCAACCACTGAATAATCCCCAAATACATACGCAAACAATGAATATTCCATTTAACATCCCTGTGACATATTGTGTTTCACAGTGGTGTTCCCTCTGCCATGACCTCTCCTGAAAACACTTAAGTAATTAGCTAGTCAAACTATCTGTCCTTTGTGAAAAGTGTGCCTTGAGATTGATGTTAGGTGTCCAAAAGGTTAAGTGTTTGTAAGCGGCAGCTGTCTCTGGTCGTCTTCCATTTATTCCCACTGAAAAATGGATCTGTTTCATCACAGCCAAAAGGCTTTGAAGCCCTGTCTCTTTAGGCAATCGCTTTAATGTCCAGTGTGGCCTTTAATGGATCAGAGACTTGTTGAGGCAGCTGTGTAGATGGCTGTTCTCTATGGGTGTGTCTGTCTGCAGCTGCAATCAGAGTGGTCCTGTTTGATGCTATGGTCAGGTAGCCTGGCTTCAATAGCCTGTCGCGTCCCAGATCAGTGTTCACAGTGAATGTGTGTCATACCAGGCTACTGATCAGAAGATATTCACTTCAGACATTTTTAGAGAATTGTTTTTACTAACATTAATACTCACACACTGAAAATAGACCAACAGATGAAACAATACTTTTTATTATGTGTGTGTGTGTGTGTGTGTGTGTGTGTGTGTGTGTGTGTGTGTGTGTGTGTAACAATACTTTGTACTCACTAATTCTATTCCTAATGCAAATCCTAATTTGATGTAAGTATGAAGCATCATACTAATTATTTTTGTTATACATTTTTACTCAACTTGCTATACAGTAATGAATAATACAATGTAAAAGGGCCTGGAGAGCCATTGAAGATCACAGCCAGATAACAGTCAGTTGATATTCTGTTTCTCCATCCATCTACATCCGTAGATGTTCCAGAGCTTCCTGTTAGCCCAGGTATCCTAGGCTCATGTAGGACCAGAGATCCAGAAAGGCCTACACCCATCTCCACTCTCCATGTATTTCCCCTGTCTTACCTCTCTCTTTCTTTGCAGAGATTCCTGCGGATGAGGTGCGCAATTGGGCAGACAAACTGGATTGCATCAACGCTATGGAGGTGAGAATCAGTACAACCTCCGATGGTGGAGCCAGCACATACGACATGAAAATATGACATTTTGCTATTAAGCATTTAGAGTTAACCGATCTTTCAACCGTCTGTTAAGAAGATGTTACTCATTTCTTAAAATTGCATGCCACTCATTTAGACATAAACAAATGATTCTAGTGTTCCTCACAAACTGAAAAATTCTCCATAATGGCATAAAATAAAGCCAAGCATCTGAAAAGCGCAGAAAGCTACATTACAGAACGAACATTAAGGCATGCAGTGTTTTTCTGAAAGCATCACAGCCTGCAGTGTCTGGTTTTCAGATGTTTTTGTTTAGCAAATCAATGGGAATCAGTGACTCATCTAAAAAATATTGATGGTTTAGGATTAGGCACACAATGTATTCCTCCGCACAACAGCGGTGTGGGATAAAACTTGTTGCTGCCTGTCAGAAAAAAACATGGAGTCTACACACTGCTTTGCCTCATGCAAATGAATGTAAACTCACAGTTCACCAATCCAGGGTTGTCTGAAAAGGCCATATTGCTCTTTTCATGTTGGCATGGCGACACTAAATGCACATTTGCATGGCGCACAAGAGTGTTGACTCTTTTGTACTTCCTTACAGGGAGCCACATTGTAGCTGCTAATCATGTACAGCTGAGCAAATGTGTTTTGTAAGATTTGAAATGTGTAGACTGTGTGCTATGGGCCCTTGTGAAGGTTCTTCATTGACCCATTCGCTCACTAAGAACCATTTATTTGCAAACAAACAAAATACGGGCCCCTTAGTTATGGATATTGTATTTAAAAGTTGTATGGAAATGTTATATAATACAGGAAAACCATTGAATATTTTCTAAGAATAAGTGTATGGCCATTCAGGCTATGTGATGTGCAGTGAAATGCACCATTGTCAGCTGACTTTGAGGTATACAGCGGGTATTTTCAGTGGACAAACCGCTTTGGTGCCGTGTATCAAGATGCTTAGGATTAAGTCACAAGTGCATGTGACTGCATTGTGGCTTCCCTGTTCTATTTATATCTCTAAGCGCCCCCCTGTGTTTCAATGAAAACATTAATAAAGTGTGATCACTGGCCAAGGGCCTGCTTTGGCGCTTTGACATTTTAATTACATTGGATTCATTCATTTGTTTTTTACCTGTTGAGATTAGGGTTGTACCACAGCTTCTGTGTTTGTTTTAACGTCCAATCAGAATATCAGTATCAGTTGACAGACACTAATAACCTGACAATTTTGACGGAAACTTGTTGTTTTACCGATGATCGTGACAGTAGTATCATTTTGTATTTGTTATTAAAGGCCAATGATGAACTGAGAATGGGAAACTGAGGGGTGGTGATTATGACAAATAATGGTGATGATGATGATGATGATGATGATGAAAGTGGGGATGATGATGATGATGATGATGATGAGGAAGAGGAGAAGTAGAAGGATGATTAAGATCAAAATCTCTCTTGTGTTTTCTGTCCTAGTATCCACTCCATGATGACATTCACAACCAGACAATGCCCTCCGCTGCATCACAGTGCTGTAAGTTGGGATCCACCTCCTCTCTGGGCCACTAGAGGGAGATAGAGCACTGGATATTCTTCTATGTCACTCGCTGTCGATTTTATGCCACTGTCGTATCTATGTCGCTGTCGTTTCTGTATTTCTATCATTATTTCCATCATTATTGTTTTAGCCCTGTCTCTTTTTTTTCACTGTTGATTTCTACTGAGAAGGGGAGGGGTAAAACTACCACATAATTAACCTTGAAACATGTTGAGGAGGTCTATGTTTGTTTTTGACTTCCTTTAATACAAAGAATGTCGGCTCATAACAGCAAAAATAAATAATATATATATATGATTTTGTTTGTGTTCTACCTCCACGTCTTCTCACTTTTGCTAACGTTTAAACCACCAGGCAACTATTTTGGATGGGCTGACTCGCAGAGTACGTAATCCAGCTGCTGCTCAGCTTTTGAACTATGAGCCCCTCAGCCTTTCCTGAAATGATCCCATTGCGTTTCACATACCATACCCACTGTGTGCTCCTCCAGCAGTGACAGTTCCCCTTCCTATCAAGCCTAGAGGCTCACGAGTCTAATGAATCCACTGATCTATTATAACAGAGATTTTTATTTATTACAGATCAGTCATTTCACCTTATCTGCTGACATCACTTATGACTACTAGTTTAGTGTTGCGTCAGCAATTCAGTCTCTTATTATAGATCAATGACTGTCTCAGACATTGGAATTTTGTCTTATTGCAGTTTGTCCTTCTCCCAAGCTCCTATCTTACTCATTTTCACTGTCTGTCTGTCGGTCTGTTTTCCTGTCTGTCAGTTTTTCCTCCCTCTCTCTCTCTTCCTCTGTCTTTTTGTCTCTCTCTCTCTCTCTTTCTTTCTCTTCCTGTTTTGGAATCGTTATTGTCTTCCTGCTGTCTTTTCTTGGCTCCCTCAGTCTTTCTCTTTGTCTGTGTCTATCTGTCTGTCTGCATCTGTCTTAATGTCAGTCTTTCTCATCCTGTCCTCTCTTCGCCGCCCTTGCTTTAATTCTTTTCCCTCTGTTATTTATGTATTGAACGTTACATCTCCACATAATTACATTATCAGAAGTAAAGGATGGGATGGGTGCCCTCTCAGTCACCTTGAGCTCTTTCTCTTCCCGTTTTTCGTTGCCGTTCAGAGGTAGGATTTGGTGTTTGGGCGCAGCCTTCGCACTGATCGGTTTGTGTGATAAGGAACAGTGGGACTGTCCCCTTGAGCAGGCCACAATGGGGTCATCAGATGACCCTCGTAAAGGTCGTCTGAGCCCCCCAGTTCCATTCAAGAAGTTCACTCAAACAGTTGCCCTGTATATCTTAACGGATTTGTGCAATGAAGGGTTGTAAAATTATTTGGGCTGATTTTTGCATTGGCAGATATAACCCATCCAAAAAAAAATCCCTTCTTTGTGCAGTTATCTTCAGGCTGTGTAGTCTATCCTTGACCTGTCACTACAGATTAGATTTGAAAAAGTATTGCCAATCAAAATGTCTTCTATAGGTACATTTCACTGAACTTTTAAATAAATCCTATCTTATCCTGTCCTATTCTAAACTAAGCTATCCTAAAAAGCTGTTGAGAATAGTTGGTCTTTAAATTAGAGAAACAAGGTAGAAATCTGTAAAATTCCACATCAAGGCCTTAACCTTCTTAGAGGACCATGAATAGGAAATTCATTCATTTATTTCCCTCCTCTTCACTCCTAACAGCTTCCACCCCGCACCTGAGACTCCCTTGTGATGATATGACATGTTCGGTTTTGATTCTGTCTGTGTCTTAAGTAAATGTATTGTACATGTATTGTATGATATTTTTTTGTATCATGTTTTCTCCGTAGGCAGTTTAGAATCGTTTTCAAAACTCTGTAATGGTAAACCTATAGATGCATTTGTTTCACATTGGACTTTGATTCAGTTGAGTCTTATGTCTCTGCTTATTTTGGGCTGTAGTCATCTGTAAATGCGATGGTCTGTGCCGACTATTTGGCCAATCGGAGAGAAAATACCAACAATGCATAGCTATGATGCCCTGGTATTAAATATGAACATGGGCACAAAGCAGAAGTATTAAGAATTCAGTGTATATATCTCAACCAACTTAAACTTTGCTTTTCTATATCGTTCTATTACTCTTGGTAGCTTTAGATGATTTGGACAGTGCTGTGGATGACCGTGACAGTGACTATCGTAGTGAGACTAGCAACAGCCTGCCCCCACGGTACCACACTACGGCCCAGCCCAACTCGTCTATGCACCAGTACCCTATGGGCCCACGCCACAAGCAGAACATGGACTCCTGCACAGACTCTGTGCACAGCTTGGACCTGGACTACAGGGACAACCTTGTTAGCAGGTCTGTATATTGGACCACTGTCACATGCTGAGAGATGGAACAGTACAGTCTGCAGTGGACACTGAAGACTGAAGCTTAGATTAGAATAGATCAAATATTTCTTTGACAAATTTGAAAATGGTAAACTGTAACTGACCATTTTAAATAATTGTAGTACTTTTCCCCAGATCTAGCCATCAAAACATTTTTATCGTAACCTGTAGAGCCATGTGATTGTAGGACTTTGCAGGACCAGTGCAGTAGTATTTCTGGTGTGTGATTACTCTTAAATATTGAGTCTGGTCTATAAGAGCCATCTTACAATTCAGCCATTCATTGCCTAAAGGCAAATATTCAATTTCCCGTCCTTTGGGAATGACTTACAGTAAAGAGCCCCAAGGCAGCTTAATCCAATTTCAGCCTACTATTGCCTTGCAGTGCATATCAATGAGACTTTCTGTTTGCTTGCGCTTTCCCCTTTATTAAGAATTATGCATTTCAGTTTGACATATGTGGGGTTGTCATGAGAAAACACCAACACTAAAAGACGAAAGAATGGTATACTAAGAATATGACTGGAGCTACTTGATGCAAGTGTAATTTAAACAAAACAGGATGATAGAATGTCTTATTTTGGTATTTAGTTCCAAATTATAAAATGCCTCTTCTGCAATTCCATGAACAAGTGCTGTTTCAGCAGCAAAATGTAAGGATATCCAGTTGGTGACTTCTGCTCTGTCCATGATGCAAGACTTGTGATTCGTGGGCACTTGGGTTCTTTGTGATCTTTTTTCCCTTGCGACTTGTGTTAGACAAACATGCAGCCTGCTGAAATTGTAGTTAATCTCTGTCTGTGCGGACAGATAGAAAGCTGATCCGGATAATTCCATAACATCAGAAAAAAAAGAAACAGGATTACACCAGGGGAAAACTGATGAATGTTGTGTGTTTATGTAGTTTTTCTTTTGTTCAGGAGGCCACTCTCCTAGAGCCAAACTTGCTGGTCACACACAGTCATATAAGGATGTTCATTTCCAATATGATTGAAGTTTGCACTAAAATATTGTAAAGTGTCCGCCTTTCAGATAGTGCATATGTTTTTGTGAGTTTTGATGGTGGGTATATGTGGGTAATATAATTCATCATTCATTATATTCTTTGCAGTGACGTACATTCAGATTAATAACCTTTTTTCTCACCATATGCTTTCAATTTTTGTTTCATTTTGTTCAGGCTTTGTATGTGTTAAAGTGGCATTTTCTTGTCTTCAAAATATTTTCTCTCTTTGTTTTCTCTTCTTTTAAACCTCTCCATCCCAATCAAATCACCTCACCTATTCATTATCAGAGCCCCAAATCAGAGAGGCAGAGTTAGAATTATCCCTGTAGATTCAGGCATGGGTGTGGAAGATTGGGAGGCCAAGTACAAAGTACAGGGTAAAAATGCCCTGAACGGTTTTTCGAACGAGGGGGAGTCTCACTGGATCGAAGAGGACCGTCAAAGCGACATCATCCGCATGTCAAGGGCCTGTCGCGAGACTGTGGGTTTCTCCTCCCAGCCCAGCAGGGAACCCAGAGGGAGGCTTCAGGCTGCTTACCCTGAAGGGTACGAAACGATTGATCGGCGAAGAAGAAAAAGGCTGCGGGACCCTGGGGGGTTTCTGCAAACTGAGGCGGAGAGAGATGAACCATTTCCTCCCGACCTTGCCCTGCTGCGCCAGAAGAGAGGTGAGCTGGTGTTGCGTCAGGTGGCGGAGATGGAGGACGAGGACGAGAACATGACGCCATGCCTTAGGCCGTACAAGAATGGCCTGCTTTACAAAACCAGACTGTGGGCCAAGAACAAGTTGGGGAACACCTTGGAGAATTATGTGGCATATCAAGAGGAAGAGGCTGCCAGAATGAGATGTGTTTCTTTCGACCCAGATGTCGATGAGCTCCAGTACCCGCTGGGCTCCGAGGAGGAATTTGAAGAGTATTTGGTGCACGCAATGCGCACTGAGGATGGGAGGGGTTATCGCCATAGTAGATATACCAACTCTTATGGTGGTTACTCAGAAAAACCTCTGGGTTACCGGGAGAAGAAAAGTGGAAAGGGTAAATTAGGTGGATGGGTATCAGAAGCCATGTTATCTCCCGTGGAAGAGCCGAGTGATGAGTATGTTGATCCAATGGATGAGCTACAGTGCCTGGTTGAAACTGTATCAGAGTATCTTGCTGAGAAAGAGGAAGAGATAAATAAATATGGCTCCTTGCCCAAATCTCCAAAGTCAAGATTGTCCTCTCAAGGTAGTACAAGAACAGAGTCTGTTGGAGAAGACCCAAGCAATAATTCAAAAGACGCTAAGGGTGAGTCAAAAGACAAAAAAACTGAACCTGAGCCTGAACCTGGCATGACTGGTGTTAAGAGTGCCATGAGTTCTTTATTCAGCTCCTTTACTGAAAAGGTTGGCTCCAGTTCCAAACAACCCACTTTAAATCCTGCTGAGAAATCTGAGGCACAATCTTCTGCTCACACTTCTGACACAGGGTTATCAAAACTCTTCTCTTTTATTCCCAAGTCACCGAGCCCCACACCAGTAGCTATTGTATCGCCTGATCCAGATCCTCCACCCACTAGAAGGTTTTCTCTATTGCCATTTCAGTCTGAGGGTAAGACACAACAAGGAAATTACACCATCACAACCAACCCTGGGGCTCAAAATATCAATGTTAACAAGGCTCAGGAACCTTTCAAAAACTCTGTTTTGGGGAAAATAAACCCACTGAAAATGTTTCCAGGTGAAGAAGTAGGGCACTCAACTGATACAAACAAGCCATCACTCAGAACTGGCTTGAAAGATGGATCTTTTGATAAGCCTGAGTTTAATGGGAAACATATAATTCAGCAACAGCAGCCAAAGGTTCCTGGCCCAGGAGGCCTAGAGAAAGTCAATAGTGGCTCTCAGTATATGAATACCCAGCAGAAGACACAAAGCAACACATATTCAGCTCCAGAAATTGCCAACAAAACAATCAATGTGAAACCTGTAAGCCAACCTCCTCCTCCAGACACAAGTTTCTTTAGTCCTTTCAAGAAATCATTCAGCTCATTGATAACACCAGTAAACCCTCCAATCCCACCCCCTCAATCTATCACAGTTTTTCCTGTGTTCAGATCAACAGAAAACATGAGCGTGCCAGAAGAGCCACAGCCACCTAAACCAGAGGGTGGCATGCTTTCTGGGTTTCTGAGATTTGCTTCAGGAGAAGACATCAGTTCTCCTCAAGCTGCCTCACAGAATCCCACCAACATTCAACATAGAGCCTCCGCTGTAGGCACAGCACCCTCTGGAAACCCTGGCAATAGACCTCAGCCCCAGAGTCGTGCTTCACTTATTGAAACCCAGCCCAAGGCTGCCACAGAAACAGGGTGGTTCTCCAACCTTTTCAAAGCAGGTGAAGATCCAGCAGGGGCAAGTCCATCACCCCCAGGTCCAGCACCACCAGGTCCAAGACCTCAAGGTCCAAGACCTCAAGGTCCAAGAACTCAAGGTCCAAGATTTCAAGGCCCAAGACCTCAAGGCCCACCTGGTCCAAATCAGGGAGTTCAGAGTGGCCCACAGCGAAATCCTCAAGGGCAGAGGCCAATGCAAGGACGGCCTCCTCAGCAGGGACCTGTGAGAAACCCAACCCCTCAGCCAGAACCTCAAGGTCTATTCTCAGGTTTGTTCAAAGCAACTTCCTCTGAAGACATGTCTAGTGCCAGGCCAGCAACAGGTGCTAACCCCAACCAGCCTCAGCAAAGTGGCCTGCTTTCTGGATTTCTGAAATTTGCATCCACTGGCGACTTGTCGTCTGTCAGCCAACCGCAACAGCAGGCTCCAGCAAGCAGCCAAAGCAGCCAAACCATTCATCCACAAACCCAGCCTCAAAACCAGCCACCTCCCCTACAGCAGAATGTCCCTCCTCCACAAACAGGGGGTCTTCTCTCAGGGCTATTGAAGTTCACTTCCACAGAAAATGTATCAAGTGATGTGCAAACTTCACCTCAGCAAAGGGTTCCCCCTGCTAGTCAGAGTTCACAGCAACAACCACCAAACCCCTCCCAGCAAGCACCTCCACAACAAGGAGGCCTTTTATCAGGTCTATTTAAATTGGCATCAGCAGAAAATGTATCCAATCCATCCCCTCCCCCTCAGCAACACCAACAACCAGCTACTCGACAACAACAGCACCAACAAGGCAGCAGTCATAACATTCAAGGGCAGAGACAAAGGAATCCTCAGTTGTCAAGAGCACCAAGTGCTCAAGTAGCCCCACAACAAGAACACAGACCAGGTAATCCGGGACAACCACAGGAGGCACCCCCCCAACAAGGTGGCCTTCTGTCAGGACTCTTTAAACTTGTTTCATCAGATGACAACGCCACTACTCCGTCCACAACCTCCCAGCCAACATCTGCACATAATCAACCCCCTCTAACTCAACAACAGCATAGAAACCTGCTGAGGCGGAATCAGAGTTCTTCTCAGGATGGGTCTTCACAGCAGCCAAGTCAATCTACCAGCCAACAGAATCCAAAGCCTATGTCAGTGCCCTCTCAACCTCAGGCTCAACCCCAGGATAATGCAAACCAGAGTGGAATTCTGTCTGGACTCTTTAATAAATTAACATCGTCATCTGAAAACATACCACCAACAACCCAGGAGGCACCTGTAGATACACAGAAACAGCTGTCCAGTTCTACGACAGGGCCAGGACCACATCAAAGTCAAACGACTCGACAGCTGCCACAGCTGCCTTCTAAAGTACCGACTCAAGAGGCTGAACAAAAGCCAAACACTCAACAAGGCCTTTTCTCAGGACTCTTTGGTCGGACCACCACTGAAGAAGTGCCTTCAACCAAACCAGAGCATCGTCCAACTCAAAATGCAGAACAGAGAACGGTTTCAGGAAGTTCCCCTGGTGTTCTATCAAACTCATTTGCTTCTAGTCAAAATATTAACACTTCAGGGCCCACATTTGATCCTGCAAATGTTTATAGACGTCCTGGAATGTATTTTCCCATCACCCGAAGTCAAAGAAGGAGTACCTTGGGGTATATGCCCATGGCTGCTGACAGTGAGAGTTTAGATTTAAGAACTTCTGCTAGCTATACTCGTTCACTGCATAATAGACCATCTTACATTTCAAACAGCACTGGTAATTTGCCCCAGTTATATTACCAAGATCCATATGAGCTGCATAATCCAATGATGTCTTATAGCGTAGAAAATCTTAATTCTTTTCCACTGAGTAATCCAAATTTTGTATCCCAGAAAAGTCTACATAGTAGTACAAATTCTGTTCCTGGTATGTCAAGTCAATGCAGTTATCAAGATCCAGGATTAGCTTATACAGAATATGGAGACATTCTTAACAATGATGAAGGAAACTGGATGCAAGCATCTATTATCTGGCAGCAGTTCAACAATGAGTCGCAAAATTATTACCCCATGGATGCTTCTTATACACAGACACTTGAAGGTACTTCACAACAAACCTCTCAGCCATGGGACACATCAGATGCATACAGCAATCAGCCTAATTTACCTGCCCAACCGTATGCAAATATGCAGTACAATCAACAACAGTTGGCAAATACACCAGTAGATGTTCACAGAAACATCACTGATCACCCCACCAATAGGGAAAGATTGTGGAGTAGCCATAACAGTTTAGATAGATTGGGCAATCAAGAGGAGGATGGAGCACTTAATCTGAGCACTAAGAGGGGAAATGTCAAATTTGGTAAATGGCATTCCTTCAATGAAGGGAGCTCTTACAGTTTGAATCGCGTTTCTTATCATGAGGGTTACTATGAGGAGAGTGCACCAAACCTTTCCTATGCTGCAAATGGACAGTGTGGTTTTAATGGAAACCAAGACTTTTATCGACAAGGAGTGGACAACTCAAGTCATGGAGATTTTACCAGGCGCTATGATGACTGGGGCTATCCTATAGCTAATGGGGAATTGGAAGATAATGTGTATCTTGAAGAGGGGGAATGGTACCACCAGTGGCTCTCACTTTTGGAACAAGGAATGTGGTGGCCTGCTGATGATGGAGACTGTGGATATTTTGTCTACACTGATCATGAATACATCTATGCCCTCCTTACAGATGGTTCTGGGCAATATGTATATGCTTGCACACCTGACGGTGAATTCGGGGTTAATGGGCAGCCTTCTGGTATTTATCCCAATGCTTGGCTCCATGATGAAATGCTCATTGTGTGTGGTTTTAAAATGCCTCTGTGCAATGAAGATGAGCTCATTTGGCTTCCAGGAGACCAGTCTGATGCCCATCTCCTTAATGGTCCACTTGACCTGTCCTCAGCATATAGAAAAGGAAATGAGATCATGAACCTGAACTTTGAACGTTTTTCACAGATGTTTGAAAACTCTTTCTTGGGTCAAAAGCAACCACAATTAGACGTATCTTCATACAGATTAAACAAGGTTAGAATGGATGCAAGACGGCAGCTTGCCTCTCAGGATCCTTCTCTTCAGGCAGTTGATCTCTCATCTAATAATAATGGTGGTCCATCTTTTACAAATGGAGTTAAGGAACTTCTCTCTCAGAAAGTGCCAATCTCCCTCGGGTCCACTTTGACTACAAACTCCACTGATTCCAACGGTTGTTATAAGCCCAGAGAGAGGCGTCATTCACCATCCCGTGTTAGAGTTAGGCATGTTGAAGACACTTCAGAGGAAGAGTGGCGAAAACATGTTGCACCTGGAGAGGAACAACCAAATAGATCAGTTAAGAAGATTTCTTCCCTCTTGTCATCTATAGTTGGCAAAAGTCCAGAGTCAGAAACAAAAAAAGTCGTGCCTGGCAAAGAGAACAAGGGCCTACTCTCTACAGGCTTCCAGAGTCTCAAATCAAAAATGATTAAGGATGATACACCAATGGCGCCCCAAGGTGTGAATAACAGGGCACAACCACCATCAACTGCCTCAAAAATTTTGCCCACACCACCATCTACACAACCATACACACCACCTCAAACTATCCCTTCGTCTCAGAAGCCTAGACTCGCTCGGCAGAACACAATGTCACAACAACCCAATGTGCCACCATCCACATCATTGCCAAGCAACCAATTTCCCAGAGTGTCCACTACATCTCCATCACAACCAAACATTCAGTCTACACCAAAACCTGTAGATACACCACCTGAACAAACTCAGGGAGGACTTTTTACCCGCTTTAAATCTGCTGTTGGAATGGAAGAGCCTAAACCTGAACCCTTGAAGTCCCCAGAATCCATAACAAAAACACAACAGGAGGGTGCTGCCCCTGGTGTTACTGCCAGCAAGGAAAGTATCAAAGCACCCCCATCACAACTGCTCTCAAAGCCTGCTCAGCCACAACATAGTCCTTCAAATCAACCGCTGTCAGGTGCCAGTCAGAGAGATGATGCAAATAAACTCTCACAAAGTCCTTCACACATGTCATCACGACCCAAGGGAATTCAGAAGCAACACACACTCAGTACCTATGGAGCAGAGAAGCATGCAGAAGATTATTTGCCTAGTAAGAGCATGTCTCAAGTATTCCCTCCTACCATCACCACAGGCCCAACTCCAAGAAGGTCTGAAACCACGCCACTATCTGGTCAAACAAAACAGGAACCTCAACCTAAACCAGCAGGTGGACTGTTTGGCATTTCAATTGGTGATATGCTGTCTGGAACACCAAGTGAACCAGAATCAGCAGGGAAAGGTCTGCTCTCCATGTTTGGTGGTCCAAGCCCTAATCAGACTTCAGCTCAAGCAGCCCCTAGTTCACAAGTGCCTTCAGGAACGGCCCCTCACCAAGAACCTCCAGGAAGGGGATTACTCTCAATGTTTAGTGGTCCCACCCCACAACCAACATCAACACAGGCAGAACCAACTCCAGCAACTGCATCTGGACCTCAACCTTCAATAGCACCACCTCAACAAGAACAACCTAAAGGATTGTTGTCAATGTTTGGTGGTAGTAGTCCTCAACAGACACCAGCACAATCAGGGTCCATTCTTGGCGGACTTCTGTCTGGACCATCAAGCTCAAACGATAGCCCTGGGAAAGGTTTATTGAGCATGTTTGGTGGATCTAGTCCCCAACCACCAACATCTGGATCTGCTTCTGCTAGCCAAGCTTCAGGGGCTGCTCAGTCAACCCCTGCAGCAACTAATGAGCCCTCAATGAAAGGGTTGTTTTCTGTGTTTAGTGGACCTAATGCCCAACCCTCATCTCCACAAGCTGCACCACTTGCAGGTTCTAGTGTTCCAGGAACCGCTCCACCCACTGAGTCTCCAATGAAAGGATTGTTATCCATGTTTGGTGCACCAAGTACACCAGCTTCACCACCACAACCCCAACCTACACCATCTGCAGGCCCTCCTGCTTCAGGTACTGCCCCACCCAGTGAGTCACCCATGAAAGGATTGTTATCCATGTTTGGTGCACCAAGTACACCAGCTTCACCAGCTTCACCACCACCACAACCCCAACCTGCACCATCTGCAGGCCCTCCTGCTTCAGCTACTGCCCCACCCAGTGAGTCACCCATGAAAGGATTGTTATCCATGTTTGGTTCACCGAGCACACCAGCTTCACCAGCTTCACCACCACCACAACCCCAACCTTCACCATCTGCAGGCCCTCCTGCTTCAGGTACTGCCCCGCCCAGTGAGTCACCCATGAAAGGATTGTTATCCATGTCTGGTGCACCGAGCACACCAGCTTCACCACCACCGCAACCCCAACCTTCACCATCTGCAGGCCCTCCTGCTTCAGGTACTGCCCCACCCAGTGAGTCACCCATGAAAGGATTGTTATCCATGTTTGGTGCACCGAGCACACCCGCTACACAACTACCACAGCCACAAACTTCTCCACCTGCCGATTCTGGTGCTACAGGGGCACAACCATCACCAACTCCGGCTGTTACAGGAGAACAGTTTAATGCCCCAACTACAACATCTACATTGTCTGGTGTTCAAGGGAGTGCTCCACCCACTGATTCACCAATGAAAGGATTACTGTCCATGTTTGGTGGACCCAGTATAGCAAGTGCACAACCATCACAGCCCCAGGCTGCTCCAGGTGAACAGTCTAATATTCAAGGAACTGCTCCAGCTAGTGAGCCACCAGTGACAGGATTACTGTCCATGTTTAGTGGACCTAGTGCAACAAGTGCACAACCATCAACACCTCAAACTGGAGCAGGTGAACTACCTAGTGCTCCAGGGGCTGCCCCACCCAATGAATCACCAATGCAAGGTTTGCTGTCAATGTTTGGTGGACCAAGTGCACAGCCATCACCATCTCAGGCTACCACTGGGGCATCTGCTGCTGCTGGAGCAGCCTCTGGCTTGTTTTCAATGTTTAGTGGTCCAAGTCCACAACAGAGTGCTCCCCAAACTGGCTCCCTTCTCGGAGGGTTTTTATCTGGACCAGCAAGCTCTACTCCAAGTCCTTCCAAAGGTTTATTCTCAATGTTTGGAGCCCCTAGTCCACAGCAGCAACCTCCAGCAAAACCACAGGCACAAGCTCCACGGAAACCTCCAGGACAGGGCCCAAGACAAGGGCCGACTGTCTCACCCCCTCCATCTGTCCCAGCCTCTGAGCCACACAAAGAGATGACAGCCAAAGACCTGGTCCCAAGTTCTGAGGGACCATCCTCACAGCCTCAAACAGAAACCCAGCAACCAACAGTTCCATCATCATCTTCATCAACCACAGCAACAGCCACAACAACAATGTCTCCACCAGCTTCATCTAAAACAGGTGAACCCCCTAAAGGATTTCTCTCTATGTTTGGTGAATCTCCTTTGCAAGGCACTTCCCAACCAGGATCCCTTCTTAGTGGCATTCTTCCTGGATCAACTGCAACTGATAGTCCAGCTAAAGGTCTTCTGTCAATGTTTAGTGGGCCTTCCCCTCAGTCTAGTGAGACACCTTCCACAGCTGCTTCCACCTCAGCAAGTACTACAGGAACTCAACAAGGAACCATAATAGAACCTAAAGCTGACATTACACCTCAAACTGATACAACAAGGCCATCCACTGAGTCCACTGATGCCACTCTTCAAGTATCTCAAGGCCAGGTTGAACCTACCCCTGAGGCTGCTTCTCAGGGAGCTTCCCCACCCAAAGAGACTCCAGCCTCAAGTTTATTGTCTATGTTTGGTGGATCAGGCCCACAAGGTGCTCCCTCCCAGGTTGGATCTCTTCTTGGCGGGATCCTGCCTGGATCAACAGAATCAAAAGACATACCAGGCAAAGGGTTGTTTTCTATGTTCTCTGGTCCAAGTCCTCCACCGGGTCCTGGACAAGCAGGCCCTGCACCTGGAGCATCAGATCCCCCAAAAGAGCCACCTGGTAAAGGATTGTTCTCCATGTTTGGCGGACCAGCTCCCCAGCAGAGTGCACCTCAAGCTTCATCGTTATTCGGAGGAATGTTTGGGGGTCCTAGTCCTGAAAGTGGTGCACCCAAGTCTGGAGCTTTTGGCCTGTTAGGATCATTAATGGAGGAGAAGAAACCAGAGCCCCCAAAACCACAGGATGTTACTACAGCACGTGTGGCTCCAGTGCCAGGGAATACAGTTGTATCAGCTGATGGTACAATAGAACAGAAGAGCCAAACAGTTACTGTGCGAACACAAATGTCAATGTCTCAAGCACCATCTAGCACCAGGGAAATCTTTCCACTCCAGGAACCATTATCTGTTAAACCTGGTCAGACAGATGTAAAAGATGCAAGGAGTGATGCATTAGACCAGGTTTCAGACAAACCCGTTTCTTCTTGTACCCCTGAGACCACGTCAGAGCCATCCATAAAAACAGAAACACCATCCTCAAATCTGCAATCCAGTACAACTGTCACACCACCTAATCAAGAGGCAAAACCTCAAATCACTCAACCCCCAATTGCTCGTGCACAAAATGAACAGATGCCTGCTGATGCAGCAAAAACTGTGTTAGACTCTTCTGCCGACGTGGTCTCAGGTTTCATGTCAAAGATGTTCTCTGGACCAAGTGCCCCATCAGCAGCACCTTCAACTGGGTTTTTCTCTCAGGCTCAGTCCTCATTTTTCAAGCCAGCAACACCTCAAGCCCCAGCTCCTCAACAACAACAACAGCAGAAACCCTCTCTGTTTGGCTTCACAAGCAGTTTACCAACGGATTCCATTAAAAGTGACCTCTTCGGCATGTTCAAAGCACCTGAGCCACCGAAACAGCCTCAGCCAAGACAACCCCCTGCAGCTGCACCTCAGCCTAGAGCTAAACCTGCAAATGATCCCCAAAATCAGGGGCCACCTACAGCTGGCTTGGTGAAGGATCCAGCAGCACCTCTCGTTGGGAAGGAGCCAGTAAAACAAGACACTGGAGTCAGCCAGACAGCACCTTCTGACGCAACATCCTGTGGTCCAGCAGGGTTAGCACCTTTAGCACAAGCCACTGATAAAGATAAAACAGCCACCATTGAGGGAGATGTCATTCACGAGAAGCCTATTGTTATCATAGGTGAACCTGATAAAGATACAGACAAATCTGGGCTTACACTTGAAAGTATCCCTTGTGAAACTCCAATAGCCCAGCAGCCCCAACCATTAGAGACACCACCAACAAAATCAGTGTTTGAAATGCCTGGTCTGTCTGGTTCTGCATTTGGATTTTTGGCTGGGTCAGGTGATGCTGGAAAATCGCTTGGGTCATTATTTTCCTCCCCTCCCACAGTCTCTCAAGCA
>NC_137909.1:19355852-19458352 GCF_963457725.1 Sprattus sprattus | reverse complement strand
AGAGCGGGTTGGTAAGCGGTGAGTGAGGGACGGAGTGAGAGAGAAACTGAGGGTGTGTGAGGAAGAGGCGGAGAGATAGTAGTGATACTCTGTGTGACCGCTGAAGCGTGAGTCTCAGATTGGGCTCCAGTCCTCACTGTGTGTATGTGTCTGTGTCTGATTAGAGAAGGTCAGCAGGACCGCTACACACACACACACACACACACGAGGAGACATACGTGCACAGGTTTGGGTGTTGTTCTTACTCCGCTCCGGGAAAGACCGGTGGGAACATGGGTCTAAAAGTACTCGTGAATTCCCCCTCTTGACTTTTTGTTTTTCTACATGTTACTTGGCACGTTGGAGACCATTGCATGCGTGTCGCATGCCTTGCGTATGGTGCGTACACTTTCATCATGGACTGTATGCTTTTCTCCAAGTGATGCAAACATCACACACAGGTTGTTGTGGTTTCGGGAGTTGCGTGCCACCATGAGGTAAGACTTCCAGCATCTTTCAATAACAGCTCAAAAGTAATGGGTTAAACCTAAAGAGTACATTTATATATGATCTTTAAAATTATAATCATGGGAATCAGTGTCATTTTCACACCTGTCTCCTGCTTGTCTTATTTCCATTTCAAGAAATTAATGTATTGTAGATATGAGTGTATGCATCCACTTTGATGGATGCACCTGAAATCAAATAGTCATAATCTGTATTGATGAGTATGCAACACTAAGCAAAAATTAGATCTGAAATACAAAGGCATGCAGAAAAGAAACAAATTGCAGAACAGGGAAGCGTCAACATTCCCTTGCGTATCTCCACCATTAAGACCATGTCTGTAATGGAGCAATCAGGTTTGGGGAGCTATCAAATCTCGTTCCCTCTTTTAACCAGGGCAGTTAGAAGGACTGAGATAAGGAGCTTCCTTTAAGTGTTTTTCTGAGTGTGTGTGCAAAGGGATATGCAGATTTCCACACTTTCTGTGAAGTGAATGTCACTTCTTTTTGGTAGTGACAGAAGAAGAGAAGGTTCATTTGAGGTTTGGAGCAAAGAGCTGTAGCAGAGAGCTGATTAACTTGATTTGTCTTGTAAATGGCCCAAATGGACTAAAAAAAAAAAAAAAGCAAAAGCACTTTCTGTCTGTGTGTGTGTGTGTGTGTGTGTGTGTGTGTGTGTGTGTGTGTGTGTGTGTGTGTGTGTGTGTGTGTGTGTGTGTGTGTGTGTGTGTAAAAGAACATTTATAAGAAACTTAACAAACTGATGTAGAAGGATGGCTCAGTGCCAGAGAGCTGGTTGTGGAGAGAAGGATATTGCACAAGCTGCTCAACATGATGGAGAACACTACACCCAGTGTACAGACAGCAGTGTGTCTTCAGTCGGTGGCTCCATCAGCTCCGCTGTTACAGGAGGTAATTCCTCAATAGCCAATAGCCATTTACAATGACTCCCCCCTCTGCCTGGAAAGGAGACTTCTCCTCTGAGTGGCAATGCACAATGCACATTTTACATTGATTTAGCACCTATTTTAAACCTATTTTATTTATTTTATCCAGTATAGTAGTAAGTGTGTGTGTTTGTGTGTATTTGTGTGTATATATAATATATTATGTGTCTGACGTTTTACCTACCTCATTGTGGCCCTCATTTAGTTGGGATTTGTGGTCACATTGCACACTTGTAAGGTTATGCACCTGCTGGCCTGTGCCTTATCATGGCAAAACACACATTCTGCACTGAACTTGTATGGGACAGAGGTTAAACACTAACCTTCAGTGCTGGACTATTATTGGATAGAAGTCGAATCCAGACCTCTGGTAGTGGACTGGCATTGGACAGAGGTTAAATCCAGACCTCCAGAGCTAGACTGCTATTGGATAGGGGCTTACTTCCAAGTGGGAATTCTAGGATGATAAGAGTGTCTGGCAGGCGGGTCTGTCCCAGTTTGACATGATCAGGTTAGTGGCCCTCCAAAAATGCGGTAAGATGGCGGCTGTACGGCTGTACTCGTTTGTTTTACATAAATATTAAAGGGGAACCAAGGCTAGGGAGCTTTTACTACGTTCATATAATTTAGACATCATATTTTAACTGAGGCTTCTGAAAAGCAGGTAGGTGGGGCTGGGAAATGCCTGAATTGCTTATTGGCTCAGCTAAACCTTAAAAGGCCAGGAAAGCCAATTCAAATGTGCATGGCTCATGTACCATTTAGAGTATCTCAGGCATCGTGCCAAAAATGCGTCCATAGAAACAGGCTTGCCCTCGCTCCGCACACACTGTCACAGTCACAGTGACGGATCCTGTTGCTCACTGAATCCATTTGAGGAACGTAACGGTGGGAGCAGACTCTGAATTTCAATGACGGCCTTCTTCGAGTGCAGCCGGCACCAGGCTGCGCTCAAAACCAAGTGGTTGCCACTACACAAGGAGCTTAATGCACCCCGATGTTTACTTTAATTTGATGACTCACTGTTGTTGCACAATGACAGTGAGATGCACAGCACAATGCAGTCTGCAACAGAAAGGCTCCTAGATTTGGGGCGGAGTGGCCCGGGTTTTCTTAGTTTATTCAGTCCAATGTTCAATGCAAACTTGACGAGAGGGTAATTGCATTTCACCCGATGACAAAGAGTCAGCTTGTCTCCACTGACACCAGTTCACTGCGCTGTCAGCTAACCATCTGTCCCGCTACGAGTGGTGACGTGCGCATCGCACTAGTCGATAAACTTGCTCGGTTTCTCCATTGCGTCAAGAATCCACTAATCGCAGTTTCCTTACAAATTTGCAGACCGTGAGAGAAGTGGCACCCCATGTCTGTCTTGTCTCTTGGGTCGCCTCTTCTTGATTTCCTGGATCCATAGGTAGGATCCAACTCAGTTTAGATGCGTTCCCAAAGCAGGAACTTGGATGCACCGGTATTTTTTTTTTACGTGAGAAGAGTTCAAAGCATAGGAGAAGGTCTGCCTTTGTCTTTGTGCACTAATAAAAACCTTGCTAATTAATTAATATCTTTAGTACCTTACAACTGATTGAAGGGACTCGACCTTTAAGATTATTAAGGTCATCATGCCTGCTTTTGGTTTGTGGTACACTTTGACTCTCACTCTGTGACAATCAAGGCAACAGCATATTCAGTATCCTTCATTATCAGCCTCTAAACCCTTTTACCATAGGGTTGACGAGCAAGGCAACGTTTGACTTCTTTAGGCAACAGAAATACAATACCAGTACAAAAGCTATTTAGTGTACATCAGTGAAATGTCCTGTCATTTTATTCACATGCTCAGTGTCAAATTATACTAAAGACAATGCACCTTGACAGTCGTAAACAACATGTTTTAATTATACTTGTCAGGTGTCTCCTGTCAGAGTTTGTGTGTGTGTGTGTGTGTGTGTGTGTGAGAGAGAAGCAGAGGAGGTACAGCCACCCCTGCTTGCCTTCCCTGTTTAAATGTGATATCAGCAGTGAGTGCCGGGGCAAGGTGCAGATTACAATCAGCGGGACCCTCACTTAACAGTCCACTGTCCTGCGGTGCACACAGCTGGACTGTCACTCTTCCTGTTTTTCAGGACACACCCACAGCATAGAAGGGGGGGGGGGGTGGCTGCCTCTGGTTCTGACAACACACAGCTCACTCTCTAATTGCCTCCTTCTCTTTCCCCTCTTTTTGTGATGACGTATCAGTATCCACTCCTGTCGTTCTTAGAGAGGAGGAATAATTAGACACGTTCTCTTGGACTGCTTCTGCTGCTTTTCTTGCACCTGGAAAGCTTCTGGAAATATCACAAGGGCTTTAATGTTATTGAAAAAGTAATTCATGTATAGTAATCCAACACCAAGCACACAGTGCAGGATTTTTCAGAGCGTGGCACAGGTGCTTTCTTTGCAAAAGACATCTTTTGTGACATGGCCTTTGCTTCTAATCATAATTGTCCTCCTTTCTGCCCATAATTATCCTCTTTATCTTAGGAGAGCAGAAAGTGCCTTTTTAGTGTCCCTTTGAGAAATTCAAAAGCATATCGATGATGTCCTTATACCCTGCGTGGGTGGAAATGTTCCTCCAAGGCCTGATATCATTACCACACTATTAAAATCCCTCTCTCCTTTTTTTCTCTCCTTTTGTTAGCCAATCAAGATGTTAAGATTACCCCAGATAACTGAGTTTCTCCCCCCATTTTGATATCCAGAGAGTCCCCGACCCCCCCCCCCCCCCCCCGTTCTGCTGCTTCACTTAATGAACACTTAAACCCCTCGCCCCACTTAATAGTGAGGGTGAGAGCTGCTCCTCATCTGTCCTGCCTCTATGGCTCTGCTAGTGTCCTGTCCTCCAGGGCACAGGAGGAGGAAAGGGATAATCCTCTCACTGTGTTGTGACAGGGAGCTGTCCGTGGCCGCACGGATGTGATGCCACTAACCGCAGCTTCTCTTGGCGCCTGGTGTCTGTAAATAGCCAGTGGCTGGTGGAGGCTGGAGCCGAACGAAAGCCCCTTGTTAAGGTTCAAGCGGTGTTTAAAGGTTCACGCTAGCCTCCTCGTTTCCTCCTCTTGAAGGGAAAGAGGTGGGTAGGGGTTATGCGGTTCAGTCGTACCCTACAGGCAGCTTAAGTAAGACTATGATAACAGAAGCGAAAGAAAGTTTTGAGCCGTGATCTATTTATTTGCATATATTTCAATGTTAATTTGATGAATGTTGTTTGTGTTCTAATTCATACCATACAATTCATAATGGCTATGCTTAGTTTGATGAGTGTTTATGAAGCTCCTTTAGCTTAGGCTGATGACATTCATAAAAAGTGTAACATTTATTATAATCATCTAGAAAAGCAGGTTTGATGTGAAAATGACACTTTATAGGAAATCTTGAAATTAGATTAATTCAGTATATATGAATACTATATCAGAATGAAAACTTTCCTCCCGGGCCTTTCCAATATTCTTTCTGAAACTCTTCTTTAAGATCAAGCAGTTAAGAGTTGTTTTGGCAAAAGATCCAGCTCTTTTCTTGAAGAGTGGACGGTGCATTTTATTCCTACGCATGCTGCTGTTATATGGGCAATGGGCAAGGCTCTTGATAAAAGTCTCAATGCTGCTTTTTTGTATCTCAGGTGATATGGCTGGCATCCTCTGGCACCCCTACTTCAGAGTCGCTGGGTGCTAGTTGCCCACTAGCGCAGAGCCCCAGGGTGCTTGTTAACCCTTAGCGGGCGAGTCTCTCCAGCGTTATGTTCTCCAGGGGACACAGTAATGGACACGATGACACTGACGCCATGGGAATCCCCCCAAACAAGTGGGCCAAGAAAAGGGACCTGGTCAAGAAAAAGACTCAGAGCCCTAAGATGGGACCCGGCTTCCGGAAAAAGATCCAGAAGTTTCTACAGGGTCCTGGGGAACACTCCATACACAGCTCTCGATATACCCATATGGAGCTGGAGGAGGAGGAGGAAGAGGAGGAGGAGGTGGTTTTATGCAAGCCAAGGCGTAGACCCACCAGCTATCACTCAGGCATGCGATCTATGCCCAATGGCCACAGTCGTGTCTGTGCTTCCAGCAAGTCCTTCGTTGGCGAGGTGGAGCTAAACAGAGAGGGCAATGTCAGGATACCATGCACCATCCACCATAATGGACCCATGACTGATCACCCAGGTTCTGGAGAGGAAAGCAGCTCTGACTATGTAGATGAGGGAAAGACTGTCGGGGAGACCCCCAACCCCAGAAGAAGCACTGGAAGAGAAGAGGAGATTGAACAGAGGCATAGGGGAAAGCAAGAAGGGTCGAGCACTATAGTTGAGCATATTCTGAAAGAGCTGCAAGGCATAAATAAAATTCAGGAAGAAATCTCTGACCTGAGGCAGTACCTCTCCTCTGTCAAGGGTTCTGTGGATGAAGTGTCGTGTTGCGTTGATGCCGTACTCACAGAGATTGAGGAGCTATACACGGGAAGCGCTTATGGTCCTCACCCATCGCCAAGAACGATGGCACGTCACGCAAGCCCTCACAGAACACTAGCCACCTTACCTCGAAGAACCAGCAGCCCACCTGTTCACCAATACACCTTCCCCAAGGAGAAGGATAGAGCAATAAAGCGAGCCTTGAAGGAGAGGAGAGAGGTTATTGCATCTTACCGAGGTGTAGACACCGCAAGGCAAAGGCCAGATCGAGCGCCCTTACCTCGCAGCTCAGGGTCTCCAGTTTTGGGAGGTCATAAATCTAGACTCCCTTCCCCGGATAGGCGGTACAGAGCGGACACCCAGAGCACTAGTTCACTCTCCTCCTGCCCCAGCTGCAGAGCTGCTGGACGGGAGGACAGATATCGCTCTAGAAGCGCTGGCCTGCCAGCCAGTGCGAGCGAAGAGGGTGCCTGGAGTGGTGGAGCTAGGTGGAGTGAGGAGGATGCCTGTTCCTGCCAATGTAGCCTGGAGGGGGAGACGTGCAGAGGTTCAGACACTGGCGATGGATGTACGGGTGCAGACACTAGCAGCACACCAGGCCACTCGTCACAAAGTAGCTCAGAACACCTCTCCCTGTTGTTCGGACGCTACTACGACTCCCCATCCAGCTCATCAAGTGTGGTGGACTGGAAGATGCCTAGGGCGCAATCGCTTGCAGGCGTGGAGTGCGATTGCACCCCAAACTGCCCTTACTCCCGTAGCTCCGGGTACCACACTATTGATGCTTATGCAGACGATCTAGGCAGTGGCCCCTCCAGAAGTCTGAGTCACTCTACGGTGACTCTCACCGACTATGACGCTCACTCCACCTGTGAGCGGTGTCTCTCGGCGGAGCAGCTGGACGGGGACTCTGAGAGCACAGAGAGAGAGTGGCCTGAGCAACCATGTGCGGACGCCAGCGAGGAGGACTGGGACACGAGGGGGAACTCACCAGACAACCCCGAGAGCCCCGACATGGGGTACAATGTGAAGAAGCTGGGACACTCCATGATGACCTTCAGGTCAGCTTTGCATGGAGCTATGAAGGAACTCGATGCACCCGGTTCTCATGGGTATCCTGATGATGAGTACCTATCAGATGCTGCCTCAGTTGATAGCTACCCTCAAACAGAACCTCTCCAAGGCAAGCCTGGTTTGCGCGGGCAGGGGAGAGGACATCTCAGAAATGCCTTTGATGTCTCCCCCTCTTTGCCACAGCTGGACCAGATCAATGAAGCCTCTCTTAGATTGGATGACCACCATAATCAAGTGGTATCAGAGGATCAAGCTTACGCCCATCAAACACTCAGTGCCCCAGAGTCCCCACTAAGCCCTGGCTGCTCTCGCTGGACTCATAATGGGAGCCTCTCCTTTGAACAGTCTCCCAGGAGGAGAGATCACCATGGAGACCCACAGTCTTACATTCTGGAATGTCCATCAGAACTCAATACAGAGAGGCTGGGGCTTGACTCAGGCGAGGTGGAAGCAAATCTGGAAATGACAGAGGGAAGTCCTGACAGGGCTGATTTTGCTCAATCAAAGTGGCAGACAAGCTTTAGGGAAGTTCTCAAGGAAAAAAAAGAAACCAGGCGTCGGCTGTCAAGGATTGGACAAGAATCAAAATCCATATTTTCTGATGAAGAATCTCATCTAGGTATATATATGATTTGCAAGATTTGAGTAGTTTAAACTAGTGCTGTCAATCGATTAAAAACAACAACAAATGAATCGTAATGGATATTTATTTGTCTAATCACGGAATTAGGCCTAATGTAGAATCAACACAAAAGAAGTGTATTGATATTCAATGTGTTCATTTTGACAGCGCTAGTTTAAACCCTTTTAAAGGTGCAGTATGTAGGATTTAGGGTGATCTATTAGGAGATATTCATAATTATGTTTTCATTAGTGTATAATCTCTTGTAACTATGAAACGTTGTGTTTTCTTTAGTTTAGAATAAGCCCTTCGTATTTACTTAGGGGATAGGTCCTTATCCACGGAGTCCGCCATGTTGCGCCATCATGTTTCTACAGAAGCCCAGAACGGACAAACCAAAACACTGGCACTAGAGAGGGCCTTTCACATTTGTATTGCATCTGACAACCTCCGTAGCTTCCCATACACACTTGGAAAGGGAGAAAAATTCAGTTGGTTGCAATCTGTAGCCTCATCGCTTGATGCCACTAAATCCTACATTCTATACCTTTAAATATTTTCAATTCTTCAATACATTTGTCTATATATACACATTGAAATGTCTTTTAAAAGTGTAAATGTGGTTTTGATAAAATAGTGAAATAGTGTATTTTTGTTTATGTTTCTCTGAATGTCACAGAACCTTTGCTGTTTCTCTTTTCCACAGAGGGAAGCAAAGAAGATTCTCAGGTTACTCTGCATGTATTTTTCAGTTGATGCTAATTGTAGCCGAATTTACAGAAGCCTTGATGCTAACTATCAACAAGACCCGTTTTTGAACAGCCTGACCTTGCCAAAGGAGTTTGTGTTTGCTTGGTGCTTTAGTAAATTGCATGAACCCCATAGCTTTTAAATTGGCGTTAAGCAGGTTATACCAGAGCAGCACCAGATCCATTATAAAATCACCTGTTATTTGGGTTGCTGTTACTTGTTTTATGCCATTGGCTAACCCATTTATGTTTGTTATCCTTTATGCATGGAATATACAGTGGGGAAAATAAGTATTTGAACCCCTGCCGACTTTGCAAGTTTGGCAACTTGCAAATAAATGTGTGATCTAGAATTTTAATGGTAGGTGTATTTTAACAGTGAGAAACAGAATATCAACAAAAAATCCAGAAAACTGCATTTTATAAGATTTATGACTTTATTTGCATTTGATGCAAAAAATAAGTATTTGAACCCCCAAGCAAACAGCAAGAATTCTGGCTCCCAATGGCCAGTTATGTGCCCAAAAAGCACACAGATTAGTCCTCATTAGGTCTAACAAGGTATACCTGATCTCAACTGGTGACCTGTATAAAAGAAACCTGTCCAAAGAATCATACTTCACACCTTCAACCTCACCACCATGGGCAAGACCAAAGAGCTGTCCAAGGACGTCAGAGATGAGATTGTAGACCTGCACAAGGCTGGAATGGGCTACAAAACCACCGGCAAGCAGCTTGGTGAGAAGCAGATAACTATTGGTGCGATTATTCATAAATGGAAGCAACACCAAACAACTGTCACCCGCTCTAGGTCTGGGGCTCCATGCAAGATATCCCCTCGTGCGGAATCAGTGATCATTCGAAAGGTGCAGAATAACCCCAGAACTACACAGGGGGAGCTTGTGAATGATCTCAAGGCAGCTGGGACCAGAGTCACCAAGAAAACTATTGGCAACACACCACGCCGTCATTTTTTGAAGTACTGCAGCACTCGCAAGGTCCCCCTGCTCAAGGAAGCGCATGTACAGGGCCAGCTGAAGTTTACCATTGCACACTTGAATGATTCTAGGGAGGATTGGGAGACAGAATGTGGTCAGATAATACCAAAATCAAGCTCTTTGGCATCAACTCGACTTGCCGTGTTGGACAGGGGGGGGATGCTAAAAATGACCCCAAGAGTACATCATACCCACCATCAAGCATGGAGGTGGAAACATTATGCTTTGGGGCTGTTTCTCTGCCAAGGGTACAGGACGACTTCACCGCATCAAGGGGACTATGGATGGGGCCATGTAACGTGGAATATTGGGCTTGAACCTCATTCCCTCATTCCCTCCCATTGAAAACACAACCTTAAAGATTTGGAGAGGATCTGGAAAGAGGAGTGGACCAAAATCCCTCCTGAGATGTTTGTAAACCTGGTGACCAACTACAAGAAACGTCTGACGTCTGTGCTTGCCAATAAGGGTTATTCCACCAAGTACTAAGTCATTTTTGTCAGTCAGTTTTGGGGGTTCAAATACTTATTTTTTGCATCAAATGCAAATAAAGTCATAAATGTTATAAAATGCATTTTTCTGGATTTTTTTGTTGATATTCTGTTTCTCACTGTTAATATACACCTACCATTACAATTATAGATCACACATTTCTTTGCAAGTGGCCAAACTTGTGAAATCGCAAGGGGTTCAAATACTTATTTTCCCCACTGTAAGTCTGCATGTGCCCTTCCATGAAATGTATTGGCAGTAATGTAAGGTATACAGACATTTTTTCCCATCCAGTCTGGTTCAGGGAGAAGAGTACAGTGGGTGTTTGTGTGCAAGTCTGTGGTTTTGCCTGTGTGTTCTTTTTTAATTTGAATCTGCTGTCATGTTTTCAGAGTTTGAAGTTTGTGCTGTCGCACAAGTGGCACTCTGAGGCGTATGAAAGCCCCTCTCTTGCTGCCTGGTTGCCTCATATGATGGTGTGAGAGCTCACAGAGCTCAGCAAGAGATAGAGATAGAGAGAGAGATGAAGAGAGCAAGACAGGGAGCGATAAAGAGAAGGATAGAAGGGGAGGACTACTTTGGGACTGGAACGCTGCAGGGTTTCTTTCTCTCTGTAGCCGCATGTCTGAGAGGAGCCGGGATTGCTGGCGCTGATGAAACGGTTTACCTCAGAGGGTGAAGCACCACAAACACATCACTGCTTGTTTACCAGCCTGTCCTGTCCCGTCGTCTTTTTTTCTGTGTTTTGTTCGGCAGAGAGAGGGCTTGTTTGCCTCGCTGCAAAAAACTTCTAAGATATGCCTCAGTCTGCCTCTTCATAAAGAGTCCCCCCAGACTTTCCCGATGTACACAGAAAAAAAAAAAACTCTTCTGTGTGGAAGCGCACACTTTGACCAGCTATCAAATGTGACATGCTCTGACTGCACATCTGTAACCTGTGGCAGAGGAGAAGCTTCTGGGGTATCCAGGCTCCCAAAGTAGCTGTCACCTGTCATGTCTTGCTGGCATCAAAGTTCTGCCAGGAAAAGCACATGTTGATACAAATTCTGACAGCTCCATTTCTGGCCTTTTTATTTCCCCAAGAAGTACAAAAAAGATGTGTTTGCACATAAACCTGTGGTTTGCCACAGCTGTTAGATCATTAAAAGTGTGAAGAGGAGTCGGGTTTGTGTGATGAACTTGGTCCACTTGAGCTCTGTGTTTGAGTATACTGCTGCTCTGACTATATCTTATGGTTTGTTTTGCTTTAGAATAATAACTGTCGTGCTTTTTGAGGCAGAGGTAAAATAATTAAATGGTGCTGGTTTATTCAACAGATAGTTACCGTTACTGGGGTTTTCATATTGTGCATGTTTTTTTTTTTTTTTTAAGTGAAGTGAAACTCAATCAATCATCCCCATTCTTTTCTATGAACCTAAGCAGGCCAGTATGTTGATTTGGTGTGATGTGTATACTGTATGTTGTATGTGTGTTTGAAAGCCACACGTGTACTAATGATTTTGAACTATACATACACAGGGCCATGAGAATGGAGATAACAAAGCTTGGGTCAAAGCTGGGTAGGTCTACTCTATGTCTTTATGTCTTTGTTTTGTTTGAGGCGTACTTTATAAGTATAATCATAGTTACTATTATTATTATTATTGGTATCCGTGTCGGCAGTCTTTTAGTAAAGGCACAAAAGGCAGCAGGGAGACAAGGCTCTGGTTTTGTAAATGTATTTCCCCACCACCAAGTGTATAATCCAATGTAAAAAATGATAAACAAAAAGATACAACTGGAAACAAAAAGATTCATACAAACTGTATATGTACAGTCAAAAGTACAATGTAGTACTCTAGGTCACTAAACTGAGGCAGTGCACAGACAACAAACTCACATTTCTGAAATCTTTAGAGCAGAGCATAAACTAGCTCACAATAAACTCTCTCCAAGAAGTTCTCACCACAGAAGCTCCCCACTACTACTTCGCCAACCCTTTTAACTGTTAGCTGAACTTCCCCGATTTTGCCCATACTACCATAGGCTCAAAACACATGGGGAAAATCATGTGTGAAATGAAATTCACATTAAACAGAGTTAAAATGGTACCAAGAAACATTGGAAATCAATCAGTCCTTCACAATAATAATGAAACATTAGAAAAGACATTACACACAACAAAAGAAAAAAAAAATGATTATGACAATACTACTACTACTTTTACTACTAATTATAATACCAATGTGATGCCACAAAATGGCGCAAGTCTAGAAAAAGGGGCCGACGCACGCAAGACGTGAAAAGTCGCGCAAGGGGCACGCAAGGGGCTTGCGCGGCCTCTTGCGCTTGCGCTTACGCTTACGTAACCGAGCATAAATCAGCCTTTAAGCGCGTCCTCACCGCGTCTTATTGGCGAACGCAACAAACTTTCACTATCATTTACACACAAGTTATCGATGTTCTTTTGTTGTGTGTAATGTCTTTTTTAATGTTTCATTATGATTGTGAAGGACTACAACAGCAGTTATAGCTCACATTCACAACTGTAAACTTTAGAATGTAAGTAATTGATTTCGCGAGGGAGTAACCACGTTCCTCACGCACCTGCCCAAACCATAAATGCATCCCAGGACGGGAGCACACTTACTAATACAGGAAACAAATCCAATGGCGGCAAGAACTCATCCCAGCTCGTTTGGTGAACACGCAACCTAGGTACACAGTCTTACATCATTATAGTATTTGCCTAATGACAACAGAATTACAGTGATTTGACGGGCCAATATTTATAATACAACGGAGATTTTAAACATCGGTAACTTGTGTGTAAGTGATAGTGAAAGTTTGTTGCGTCCGCCAGTAGGACACGGTTAAGAATTATGGCATCACATTGGTATTATAATTAGTAGTAAAAGTAGTAGTAGTTATAGTAGAATTGTCTTAATCATTAATTGATTTAGTTTTTCCTTTGTTGTGTGTAATGTCTTTTCTAATGTTTCATACATGTCGCTTTGGACAAAAATGTCTGCTGAATACATTAACCTTAACTTTAACCTTTAAGTGATATTCTGGTTCAACCTAATCACTTGTAGAAAACTGTTGACAGTATTTTTTAGTATGTATGGCTATATTTGCTTAAATTAAACGTACAATAAGTACTTAGAAGTTGAAACTTACAATAGAAGCTAAGCTACAAATATCAGTGAAGTGCAGTATAGCCTAATGTTTAAGACGCCTTTGTAATGTTGGGAGTTGTTCATATAAGCTAGTGTAAACTTTTACTTCTAAACTACCACACAAAATAATTGTAAGTCATGGAACTTACAAGTACCTGTTCCTATGGTGGTTTAGTCTCAGTGGGTTTATGTAAGTGGGTGAATGCTCCTATGGTGGTTTAGTCTCAGTGGGTTTATGTTAGTGGGTGAATGCTTCTATGGTGTTTAGTCTCAGTGGGTTTATGTTAGTGGGTGAATGCTTCGTCTCAGTGGGTTTATGTTAGTGGGTGAATGCTTCTATGGTGGTTTAGTCTCAGTGGGTTTATGTTAGTGGGTGAATGCTTCTATGGTGGTTTAGTCTCAGTGGGTTTATGTTAGTGGGTGAATGCTCCTATGGTGGTTTAGTCTCAGTGGGTTTATGTTAGTGGGTGAATGCTTCTATGGTGGTTTAGTCTCAGTGGGTTTATGTTAGTGGGTGAATGCTTCTATGGTGGTTTAGTCTCAGTGGGTTTATGTTAGTGGGTGAATGCTTCTATGGTGGTTTAGTCTCAGTAGGTTTATGTTAGTGGGTGAATGCTTCTATGGTGGTTTAGTCTCAGTGGGTTTATGTTAGTGGGTGAATGCTTCTATGGTGGTTTAGTCTCAGTGGGTTTATGTTAGTGGGTGAATGCTTCTATGGTGGTTTAGTCTCAGTGGGTTTATGTTAGTGGGTGAATCCTTCTATGGTGGTTTAGTCTCAGTGGGTTTATGTTAGTGGGTGAATGCTTCTATGGTGGTTTAGTCTCAGTAGGTTTATGTTAGTGGGTGAATGCTTCTATGGTGGTTTAGTCTCAGTGGGTTTATGTTAGTGGGTGAATGCTTCACTAATGGCCGGTGGTTTTTTTTTTTCAGGGGTGGCAGTGGACTGTTTGGTATTGATAGCATGCCAGACATGCGCAAGAAGAAACATATCCCACTGGTTAGCGATGTGGTAAGTGTTCAGATCTCCAGACTTTGTCATCTGTAACACTCTGATTGGCCACTGTAGACATGACCTCTGTTTCTGTACCCCCTATTTAAAGTACTGAAATTAATTTATCTGCCACTCTCTTGAATGCAACCATCCACTCTGGTCAGGCTATGGTAAGTTTGTACTCAATTGGCCCCTGCCCTGGTTTCCAACTCCTCACTGGTTGTGGGAACACAGTTCCAGCTCTATATTAAGTGGCAGGAAGAGGTAGCTCTGGTATAATACTGTTTGAACTAACAGTATTATGCTAGTGTTGTACAAATACATGGACATGAACAACCTCGGGTTTGGTTGAGCTCCAACTGAAACTAAGGCCATTCAAACAATATTGCTCCACCAAATATTTGTCTTGTACAGTATTTTATTTTTTCAGTTAGCATGGTAACATACTGTTCTGACATGTATTTGTAGTCTACTTGCAGCCTACTTAATATAAGAATGGGACCAGTATTTCTCCCCTCTCCATACCTCCATACCGGAATTGATTGAATCATTTTTTTTACTCCTGCACTCCTGCTACGTTGAATCTACCACTAACGTAGACACATAGGTATAAAATGTAGCATAAAAATGTAGCTCAGTTTGGTTGTTTGGTCTTCTCTCATTCTACCATAACAACCATCTTAGTAGTAGTATTCTAGAATCTAGAGAAGAGGTTAGCATAGCACCGTGTGCTAACACTAACACTATTTATCTTCTCATCTGTTCCGTTCCTCCCCCCTCTGGACTGGTTTTACCCTGCCTCACTGGTCTGAGTTATTAACCCATTAACCCCCTCATTAAACTTTCAGGTTTGGGTTCACAGCGGGATGGATGTCTATGGGATAATGGGTTGTCAAGTTTATTAAGACATTATTGATTTTAAGAAACATCATTATTTTGTTAAGCTTTACATTAAGGTACCATTCACATTGGTAAAAAAAAAAAAAAAAACATATTAAGACTAGTCTGCTTGATATTACATAGCTCTTTTTATTCTGTTTTTCCATGTTTTGTAATAAATTCATGGGAGTTTAGATCGTAGATATCAAGTATAATTGATCAGTTGCACCAAAGCATGAACGTTTTACTAATACACTATTTACTAATAATTATGCTTGAGTTATGCTCACATTAATTAATGAAAGATAATTATGGTAACCTTAATATAAAGTATTTATTTATTAATTGACTTATTGACTCACATGGTCTTATAAATGAAATGAATGAGGCTGATAATATTGCTAAAGCGGTTGTCTTGATGACCTCTGTGATGTGCAGTCTCTGGTTCAGGCCAGGAAGGCTGGAATCGCCTCTGCCATGGCCTCCCGCTCCTCCATCAAGGATGAAGACCTGGTGAGTGCTCTTTTGTGTGTGATACAAACACCTTAGATAGCCTGGTCTTACGGTTAGACCAAGGCCTGGAATTCAAAGCTCATAATTAAATCAATTGCATAATTACATTCCCTTGTTTGTCACATTCTCCCTGTCTTTATCTTCCTTTTGTCTGTCCTTTTCATTGTCTGTCTGCCTGTCTTGTCTCTCTCTCTATATCTGCCTGTTTTTCTATATGTCTTCTTCTCTCTCCATCTCAATCATTCCCTCCTACAATCCCTTGTTCTCTCCCCTCTATCTGTGTGTATATGTGTCTTCTGTCTTGATTTGTGTTGTTGATATGTGTTTTCACTCCACATCTCTGCCTGTCCACTCTTGCAGAAGAGCCATGTGTATAAGAAGACCCTGCAGGCTCTGATCTACCCCATCTCCTGCACCACGCCGCACAACTTTGAGGTGTGGACTGCCACCACGCCCACCTATTGCTACGAGTGCGAGGGCCTGCTGTGGGGCATCGCCCGCCAGGGCATGCGCTGCTCCGAGTGCGGGGTCAAATGTCACGAGAAGTGCCAGGAGCTGCTCAATGCCGACTGCTTACAGCGTGAGTACAGTGGGGAAAGTCGGAATGGGGGGGGGGGGACGGAGAGGAAAGTAGCGAGGGAGAAATTGTTTGAAGGAGAGAGATGGAGACAGCTAGGGGGATCAGAGAAAGATGGAGATATAGAGAGACATACAGGGCGAGAGAGTGAAGGAAGAGAGATGGAGAATATAAACATGACAAGGTGGTTTAGGAGACATTACTTCAAGTTAAGATCTAGGGCAGAATCAAAGCCCTACAAGTGCTTCTGAACAAAGCCATCTACTGTTACACGAATAAAGGGAAAGCTGCAAGCCGAATTTAGATAGCCGACCTGATTTAAGCTGGAATGGTGAGGGAGGAAACTGACGAATGTATCATAGGAGAAAGATGTAGGCATGGAGATGGAGAGGGAGAAAAAAGAACAAAGGAAAAGCATGCAGAATGGCTAGACGAAGAGAGAGAGGTTAGAGGGATAGATAGAGGTTTCATTGCTCGTTAATGGGGCACTTGTCCTTCATTTAAATGCATCCCTCAAGGGCTGTGGTCGACCTAGGACCGCCGTCCATCACGGTGCTTTACCTTCGTCTCCAAAAGGGGGAACTTGCTCATTGTAGCTGGCTCTGTCTCTGTATCTCTGTGAATGTCTAGCACATTACTAGCCGGGTCTGGGCCGAACCTGAGCCAGTCTAGGGCCAATCGGATCCAAGATACTATCTGGGCATTGTCCTGGGCCCTGCTCAGTCTGCAAAGCTGATTTATCCAAATGGAAATCTCCCACCAGCTTTGGCTGAGAAGGACAGGTCCATTAGCCATCTGAAATATGATTTAACAGGAACCTTCAGAGAAGACGTCCAGTCTGACTGTTTTCTGAAACCCAGAGACTGTGGCTTTGTGTAATAAACCCACCTGTCTTATCCGTCAGAGTTTGTTTACCGAGTTTGAGCTGCTTCTTAATTACTTTTGATGTAGCCATCCAGAGATCGTGATTTATATTTTATTCATGATGTTTGTGATTGATGTTGCGTTACATAATGTTTTCCATAACAATACGCTAACCTTCACTGTCAGCTGTGTTTACGTCTCTCGATAAATGCAGATGAATTAATGTAAAGTTCCTTTTATTTATGACATCTAATTTGGGTATCCTTTTATTATACCTTTTTTGCAGATTTACTTGGCTGCCCTTTCGCTTTATGAGTTAATGGTGTGAATGTTATTGTAGTGAAATAGGACATTCAGGTTTTGAATCTGGGAGTGTAAAATCAATGACATGACTGTTAATTTGCTAATGTAGTCATAATTCTACTCACATTTGGATGATTTTTGGATGTTCTTTAAATTGACATGTGGCTACTTGATGTGTACTATGTGACCTACGTGTAAACGTGTGTTTGTGTGCATGCTGAGCAGGCGCTGCGGAGAAGAGCTCCAAGCACGGGGCCGAAGATCGCACCCAGAACATCATAATGGCTATGAAGGACCGCATGAAGATCCGCGAGAGAAATAAGCCGGAGATCTTCGACCTGATCCGCGACGTCTTCATAGTCAGTAAGTCCATCCATAGCCAGCAGATGAAGGGCATCAAGCAAAGCGTGCTGGACGGGACGTCGAAGTGGTCGGCCAAGATCACCATAACAGGTACAGTCTGTGCCCTGCACTGGTTAAACACTCTAATATCAATGTACTTCTTCTTTTTTTCTTTCGTTCTTATTTTTTATTTATCATTATGTCTCCAATTGTTGTTTCCCCCACATATTTCCTACATGCATGGCTACATGTGTACTTACATACTAATGCAGTCTCTCATAAACAACGCACTTCATCATCAGACTCTCCTCTCTTCTGATGGTCCCTTTCTCCCCTGCAGTTGTGTGTGCCCAGGGGCTGCAGGCCAAAGACAAGACGGGCTCCAGTGACCCCTACGTCACTGTGCAGGTGGGCAAGACCAAGAAGAGGACCAAGACCATCTATGGCAACCTCAACCCCGTCTGGGAGGAGAAGTACCACTTGTGAGTCCCACCACACAATACAGAACATCATACACATCATCCTTCAGGGAGGACATTCTAGGATAATGTCAAGGAGAACATTCTGGAACAGATTTTTGTTGAAATTTGAAGTACATCTGTTTAGATCAGAATGTACTGTCACTGTTACCCCAGCCCTGTTGAGGTCATTTACAGCAGTTATAAATTATACAAATTGGATTTCCATGGTTTTCTCTGTTGGCTAGCTCAGTTTGCAAAATAATGACCTTCAGTTTTGCCAATGTAGTGTTGGAAAGGAATGCTCACACACACACACACACACACACACACACACACACATACACCAACTGTACACTGACTCATAATGTAGAGATAGACTGTATCAGTTACTGAGTACATATTTTTGAAAAATACAACAGTGTCAGACCGAATCTGGCCCCGGACTCCTGGGGATTAAAATATCTGGTCCTACTTCAGCCCTGATTTGGCCCTGATTTAGCCCCTGATCTGGCCCTGATCTGGCCCTGATCTGGCCCTGATGTACAGTATCTGTGCCAGAGTCGTCAACCCTCTAGACAGGCCCATTGATGCCTGATGTCTCTCCCTGTTGTATATCCGACAGCGAGTGCCATAACTCATCGGACCGCATCAAGGTGCGCGTGTGGGACGAAGACGATGACATCAAATCACGCGTGAAGCAGCGTCTGAAGAGGGAGTCCGATGACTTCCTGGGCCAGAGCATCATCGAGGTGCGCACCCTCAGCGGAGAGATGGACGTCTGGTACAACCTGGGTGAGTCATTGATGACCTACACTGGCTGTGTGTGTTTGTATGTTTGTGTGTTTATGTATGTGTTTTTGTCTGTGTCTCAGTGTGTTTTCAATGATTGTGTGAGTGTGTGTGTGTGTGTGTGTGTGTGTGTGTTTGTATGTTTGTGTGTTTATGTATGTGTTTTTGTCTGTGTCTCAGTGTGTTTTCAATGATTGTGTGTGTGTGTGTGTGTGTGTGTGTGTGTGTGTGTTACAGTAAGTGTTTGTATGTGCATCCTTATGTACTGGCTGGTCTGTAAGTGGACTCTTGACCTACTCCTATGTGCCTTCAGCAATGTCTAGGCCTTTCTTCTGCTGTCTTTTCTGTTTTGGTCTTTAGAGCATTTTTGTGTATTGTTATATGTGTGTGTTTATCTGTATTTGTGTGTGTGTGTGTGTCGGAGGGGGTGGGGTAGTTATTCTTTGTCAGTGGTCAGAAAGAGCTGACATTTGTCCAAGACACGCAACTCTCAGCTCTGCTGTGCATTCTTGCACACAGCTGGAAGAGTGGACCAGGCTGCATGTACTATTACTCAATTAAAGTCCTCTCAATTCACCGGCACAATCTTCATTTATATCACTTTAGCCCTCACAGAGGCTACGAATGAATAACTAATACAGACCTGGGATTTCTACTACTGATGCCCACACATGTTTTGGAAAAGATTATTTTTTTTCCTCTCTCTCTCTCTTTTTTTTGTGTGCGAGAACTGCCTTTCCTCTTTCTCCGTCCCCAGTGCTTTGCACAGCTCATGAGGCACAGATTTCATTAGGGCATAAATGTCTTTTTATTATTGCATTTTCTTTTCTTTTGTTAAATCAGCGTGTCCTCCAGTAACCTTGGCCAATGCGAGTCGCCCGCTCCCTCCTCACCTCAACCCCATTTTACTGCTTTTCTGAGCCAAAGCCCCACCATCACCCCCCGCCCTGTAGCTACATCAAAGAAGCCCCAGAACCCTCCTTCTTGGCCATGAGTTCAGAAAAAAAGGAGCACATTTGAATGTTGGGAATATTAAAAAGGGACAGTTTCTCTGCTGAGGATAATTTAGTGGGGTAAGTGTGTGCAGTAGCCTACGCTCAGCTCAGTCTTCCCGAGAGGAGCTGCCTTAGGGGCGGTCCTGGCGCTGATCCTATGTGACCCGGTCTGATCCAGCATGACCATTTATGGCAACCTGAACTCTGGCTCAGAGGTGTCGTACTACTGCAGTACAGCTTCACAATACATTTGGACTGAGATGGACACGTCAGAACATTCTTGCCCCATGCTGTTCAGTCCTGTTTCATGTCTATGCATTGGGGCACAGGAAATATCACCCGCTCCAAATCTCTTATTTTCACATGTGACAAATGTGAAGTGCCTTCAAATCTATTCCACTCGAGCTGTTGGATGTCTCTCTTTTGTAAATGCAGGATGCCTTCCGGTGTTCCCCAGCTCCGAATGTGAGTTGTCTCACTTATAAATGTGCCCCACAAATCTCCCCTTTTTAAAATGCGACATGCTGGAGTGAGTGAGGGAGGTATGGGGTGGGGAGAATCCTAAGCTATTCTGCTTCAAATGTTGGATACCCGTGTTCATACAAATGTGGGAAGCCTCCCCATCTGTCCTGCTCTAAATGCAGGGTGCCTCCATAAGATGCCCCCACTGTCTTTGCGCGGCGCTGAAGACTCCATTACTCACGTGCCCTGGAGCTTCGGGTGCTCTTCTTCTCGGCCAATTACCTCGCCGCGAAACGTTACGGAAGCCTTGGGGGGCCTCTTGGCGTTCTCTGAAGACGGAGGAGACTGTCTGCTCCCCTTCCAGGCCCTGCAGCTCTTAACTTTGGCAGTCAGCCTCCTTAACCCCCCCCCCCAAACACACAAACCCCTTCTTTATGCTTTTCAGCCTCCACCATTACCATCAGTAACATGTTCACGAGGATGTCAGTCGCCTGGCTGCTGCACTGAATTTATGAATGTAGATTTTTTTTCTGTCTTCCTTTTTATTTTCCAATAATGAGGATGGTAGATTACACCACTATCAGTGGCTTCTTACACAACCTCCCTGTTCTCTCTCTCTCTCCCTCTCTCTATCTCTCTCGCTCTCTGTCTCTCTCACTCTCTCTCACCCTTCCCACTAAAATGTCCTTCTCCTCCTTTACTCTGTGATTATAATGTAGCGGTAGTGGGAAATCGACTGCTCTGTCGACACGTACAAATTACCCTAATAATGTGGCTGTCAGGAGAAATAGCCATGCTGAGACAAACGTGCTGTCTTTAGAGGAAAAGACTGTGTCGAAGGTTTTTCAAAGAAAAACAAACAGAAAATACCTCAAAGGAAAAATATCTATGCTTGCCTCCTGTACACTGCCAACACTAAATCAGTAATGGTTTCACACAACTGTGTGGACTCCACTACTTTGTTTATTGTTTGGATGATAGAACTTAGCAACGATCCCGTAACTTTAGTAGTTGGTTTGCTTCGTGTCTTTCGCACTATAGACTTTTTTTTACAGTTTTACTTGACTTTGTATCAGTATTATTTATTTGGAGAAAGCAGCTTTCTTTTTCTATGTTCAAAATGCTATAGAAATGTCAGTAACAGTGTTGTGACCTAGATGTGTGTCTCTCTCTCTGTGTGTGTGTGTGTGTGTGTGTGTGTGTGTGTGTGTGTGTGTGTGTGTGTGTGTGTGTGTGTGTGTGTGTGTGTGTGTGTGTGTGTGTGTGTGTGTGTGTGTGTGTGTGTGTGTGTGTGTGTGTGTGTGTGTGTGTGTGTGTGTCCACAGAGAAAAGGACGGATAAGTCAGCAGTGTCTGGGGCCATACGGCTCCAGATTAGTGTTGAGATCAAAGGAGAGGAGAAGGTGGCTCCATACCATGTCCAGTACACCTGTTTACACGAGGTGAGATTAACCCACCACCTTCCCCCCTCCCCTCTCTCTCTCTCTCCCTCTCTCTCTCTCTCTGCCGCTCGCTCTCTTCCTCTCTCTCCCTCACACACACAAGGGATGGGGTATGGCCAATACATACATACCAATGGCAATCCAGCAGTTAACATTTATGTTGCTTTTCCTTGGATGGTTAACGAAGAGACAATTTTAATGTGTACCTTCAAGGCTCATTTAATTGATAACACCTGTTTACTAGTGCAGAAAACACCATTTCTTTCATTTCAGAGGGGACTCTCTGCCCCAGAAGCTTTGTCATCACTACAAAATGAGGTCATGTGTAACACCTCTCTGTCTCTTCCTCTCTCTATCTCTGTCTCTCTCTCTCTCTTTCTCTCTTTTCAGAACCTCTTCCATCACATGACGGATGTTTTGGGCCAGGGTGTGGTGAGGATTCCAGAGGCCCGTGGTGACGACGCCTGGAAGGTTTACTTTGATGACGTGGCGCAGGATGTCGTGGATGAGTTTTCTATGCGCTACGGCATCGAGTCCATCTACCAGGCCATGACGTGAGTGTTCATTGTGATGTTAAACTAACAAGAGTGTAGCTGCTCTCCTGTCTGGACTCACTTGTGTTCAAATGGGGAACATAACGATGTCCAACACCACAGACCTGAAGTCCAGTCAGGAAAGTTGACACACCGTGACCTCCCTTGTGCATTTCAGGGAGCAATTCCATTTGACTCCTTCAATGCCTTCTCAGGACGAAACTTAGTAGTTTCCTTTCACCCAGCTGTTGTGCTTTCACCACATCCTGTCCTTGAATTGTATTATCCACCTAAGTCAACAGAACCATTTGGAGAGTATATGTAGAACTTATATGCTTACACCTCTATACGTCTCGTCTTAGTATGACACCCGTCGCTATATTTCACTCGTTGTCATTACGGTTGGGGAAGGGGTTAAGGAAAGCCCTTCCCATGGCAGCAGTTCCAGACTAAAAGGGGAGCAGAGGCTGGGCAGAAGATGGCCACTGGGAGCCATTTTGTAGCTGGCTGGCCTTGAGACGGATGGCCTCGGAGTGGGAGCTGTCACGGCGCGGGTGTCAGCCTGACACGGAGGTGCCCATTAAGCCGTGGCATCACTCACGGAAAGCACACTTGCGTGGCCATAACTCAGTGCCAACGAGCCGATCGACACATCCATCCAATTACTAAGGGATGACGGGGGGAGAGACAGACTCCCCCATCCCCCAATGATACATGCGCTATGCCGCACAGCATTTCAAAAACTCCCCTGTGGCCTGCAGAGATTTCAGCTCATCTAGGTGTGTAATAAACAAAGTACTTTATTTGGTTGCGCTAAGGGTTCTTTGAAATGGCATGGTTCATTTGTGCCCTGTCATTGGTTTTGAACTGGTTGTGGTCCTTAGATTTGAATACAAATTACCTATTTACTTGAATAGGGAATGATTTTGAGAGCTATATCTCCACCCTCTGGAAAAAATAGAAACTGTACTAATAATATAAATAATCATATATATTTATAGGTATACACTACTCACTTCTGTGTGCCACTCACAGGCAGGTAGTGTGGCAAGGAGTCTTTGGAGGGTTTGGCTTCCATGTGGTGAAGTTTTGACCACCTTACGGGCTCCTCCCAGACCTCATTAGGTCTTCCTATGTCGGCTTTAGGATCTCTTCCTCAGTTTTCTCTTTCGCGTCCCTGGTCACGAAACAATGTGGTAAAAGTCTTAAAGACCAGTCAAACTGGCAGCAGTGAGTGGAGGCTCTATCTTCAGTCATGGCCGAGGGTGGCATTCTCGACCGGGGAAGATGCCTGTCCCGTGCAAATCCCAAGTATAGTGAGCCCAAACTCATCCTTTATCGACACGGATTGCATTCTGTTAGCTACACGAAACTCATAGCAGAAACAATCATTTCCATGAAAAGTTTTGACTTGATTGCACTTCACAAAACAATGTTCCAAAGGTATCCTCCAGTCCTCTGTCACTGTCCTTCTCTATATCCTGTGGTATAACATTTTTTATATCAACATAGAAACCATTTCTGCAACCATTTCTGCAGAATTTGTTCCTTGTGTTATTTAGAGAGAGGGATTGTACACTAAAATGTATGTTGCATTTATAAGAGCAAACTTTCTAAACTTCCGCATGGTATAAAGAAACCGTATCTCAACTAAGTGCTAATTTGTAAACCACGAAAATTATCCCTTATAGCTCATTGCACTGAAAATCCTCTGAAAAGCGTCTGTTTTCTCTCTTCTCCTCTCTGTGTAGGCACTTCGCCTGTCTCTCCTCTAAGTACATGTGCCCTGGAGTCCCCGCGGTCATGAGCACCCTACTGGCCAACATCAACGCCTTCTACGCCCACACCACCGCCTCCACCAACGTCTCAGCCAGTGACCGCTTTTCTGCGTCTAACTTTGGGGTACGACAGCCATGTTGTTTTTTTGTTAATGTCCCTTTTCTTCCTTCTGTCTCACTCTCTGTAGTTGTTGCTGTTTCTGTAAGGTTAAGTCTATAACTATCTGCTCTATCTGTCTGTCTTTGTTTTTTTTCCCTTTCTTCTTCTTTCTGTCTTTCTCTTTGTTTTCGCAAGCTATATTACTGTGAACTAGTGCTAGATTCAGAGGTTCTAAGGGGCTTTGCCAAGACCCACTAGCTCTAGTGGAAAGCTCCTCTGAAATCACACAGCTCAGTCCTCTCCTCTGGGAGATGCTTAGGCAAGATCACTGCGGATTCGAACCATATGAAAGTGTTGAAACTAGAGAGCCTTTGCTGTGGGCACAGACACTGGAAGACACAGTCAGAGCGGAGAGTCGTGACCGATGTGGACACCTCCATTAAATGCATTACATTCTAACCAAGCACCAAAAGATTAGATGAGGTTACTCACAGGGTACCCACAGGAACAGTTAAGGATGTTTTCTAAACAATGTTTGGGAGGACCTTCAGGGGATGATTGGAAGCTGTCACCCACCCTACTTCAGCTACCAAGCCAAACATTCTTATAATTAGCGTTCTAAACCAAGCATCCCAATAGGCAAGAAAGTGAATGTTTCTAATGATCTCCAACGTACTGCTTTCCTTCTGTCATTCATGTATTTGTGTGTGTGTGTGTGTGTGTGTGTGTGTGTGTGTGTGTGTGTGCGTGTGTGTGTGTGTGTGTGTGTGTGTGTGTGTGTGTGTGTGTGTGTGTGTGTGTGTGTGTGTGTGTGTGTGTGTGTGTGTGTGTGTGTGTGTGTGTGTGCGTGCGCTTGTTTGTATGTGTTTTACTCCAACAGAAAGAGCGGTTTGTGAAACTTCTGGACCAGCTGCACAACTCTCTGCGCATTGACCTCTCCACATACCGGGTAACACACACAGACACAAACACACACACACACACACACACACACACACACACACACACACACACACATACTGTCTGTGTCTCTCTGGGTAACCCAGACGTGCCTTACCTTCCCATCTTCATCATATTTTCAGACCTAGCTGACATTTGGTGCCAATCTTGCATCAATAAACACAAACAGTATGTTAGTCCATCTCCAAATAAAATGTCAGCAGTCCTTAGTCTGCAATCTTCCTCACGGTTCATCTCACCCTCTCCTGTATATATTTCTCTTCCTCTCCTCTCCTCACCTTCACTTCTATCCTCTGCTACACTTCTCCTTTCCTGGCCTCTTATCTTCTCTCCTTTCTCCTACTCCTTCCTCCGTGCCTCTCTTCTCCTTACCACTCATCTTCTCTCTCTTTCTCTTTCCTTTTCTCTCCTCTCTTTTCCTCTCATTAATTTCTCCTGTCCCACTCATCTTCCTCTTCTCTCCGTCTCATTCTTTTTCCCCTCCTCCTCCTCCTCACTTCTGTCCTTCCTCTCCTCCCTCCCCTCCTCTCCTCCAGAATAACTTCCCAGCCAGCAGTAAGGACCGCCTGCAGGATCTCAAGTCCACCGTGGACCTGCTCACCAGCATCACCTTCTTCAGGATGAAGGTGAGCCAAAGTCTTAACATGCAACACACCTTTCATAAATCTTTTCCTTTTTTAAAGTTTCAAATAATCACCTAATATATTGCAAAACATATATTTTTACCCATTGTTTTGTGTCTTACCTGAAGCAGTTAGCTCTTCCATGTTTTAATAATGTTTCACAAGCCTGTTTGAAGACACACCCATAACCCCTTGCACCCCCAACCACCCCCACACACACACAGGTGCAGGAGCTGCAGAGTCCACCCAGAGCCAGTCAGGTGGTGCGGGACTGTGTGAGGGCATGTCTCAACTCCACTTACGAGTACATCTTCAACAACTGCCAGGAGCTCTACAGCCGCCAGTATCCCCCCAACGACATGGTGAGGGCCCTCTACGACTTCATAATCACGATTGTTATATGCAGCAGATGCCAAAGACGGTGAAAGGCATTGTTTAAGTACAAACTGTCCCATTGCAGTTTGTGTGGGTTAAGCGTGGTTCTCAAGGTTAGGGTTTCATGTGTGTGTGTGTTCATCATATGATCATTGTGTGTGGTGTGGTGAACACAACAGTGCCTTCTGTGGATGCTCTAACTCTGTGACTGACGGTTTGTGTTCTGTCCCATCAGAACAAAGAGCTTCCACTGGAGGAACAGGGTCCCAGCATCAAGAACCTGGACTTCTGGCCCAAACTCATCACCCTCATCGTCTCCATTATCGAGGAGGACAAGAACTCCTACACGCCTGTTCTTAACCAGTCAGTACATGCCAGCCAAGCCCACACACACACACACACACACACACACACACACACACACACACACACACACACCTGTGTACAATCATGCACACCTGTGTACAATCATGCACACTAACTCACTAATGTACTCTCTTTCCATTCCTCTCTCTCTCTTGACCTTTCTTGCTCTTTCTCTCTATCTCTCTTACACACACACACACACACACACACACACACACACACACACACACACACACACACATACACAATATATATCTGATAATACAGTATTAGCCTGATGAGATTGCAAAGAGTCTGTATAAAATTAGAGTGAGTCCAGCCTCTATCCCATCCGTCTGACCTGGCCTCTGTGTCCTGCAGATTTCCACAGGAGCTGAATGTGGGGAGGCTGTGTGCTGAGGTCATGTGGGTCCAGTTTTCCCAGGATATGAAGTACGCCATGGAGGGTAAGGCTCTATGTATTCAAACTATGGTATATTTACTCTGTATGTGTGTGTGTATCTGTGGGGGTGTGCAACAGTGTGTGCTTGTGTGAACCAGTGTCTGAATGTCTGTGTGTGTGTGTGTCTGTGTGTGTGTGTGTGTGTGTGTGTGTGTGTGTGTGTGTGTGTGTGTGTGTGTCTTCAACTCAAAGGGTCCAGTTAATTCACAGGTTGCCTAACCTCACAGTCAAGATAATTCCAGTCCACCTCCGTTCCGTCAGCCTACTGTCCTCCCATCCCCTCTGACTTTCTCACATTCTTGTTCTCTTTCTCTCTCTCTTTCCCTCCCTCTGTCCATCCCTTTCTCTCTCTCTACCTCTGGGTTTTACTCTCTCTGTCTTCCTTTCTCAGTTATGGATAACATTGACCACTACCTCTGGGATAGGGGTAAGACTGTAGTCCTGCACTATAGGGAGTGACTGTTAGATCCTCAATGTTCTGGTGTTTTGACGATGATGTGTTATTTATTGTAGTCAGTTACTTTATTTAGGTGTAGAAATTTAGTTTGGTAGCTGGTTAGTATATAGTGACAGTGAAAAATGTAACTGCTTTGCTGACAATTAATAGGTGGTTCGTTGGTAGTCATGGCTGATTTGTAGTTGATGGTAGTGACTGCTGTGTTGTTGTTTGGGTGTGCTAGACCACTGGATTATGAGAAGGACACTGGGGAAGTTTGGACGTTTCCTACGGCTTTATCTATTTAGTTATCAGTTATCATCTTTCGTTCTTCCTTTCGCTACCCATTCATCTTTATTTCTGCCATGATCCTTTTTTCCTCTCCCCATCCTCCTGCATGTTCTTCCTCTCCACCCCGTCGCTCTTCCAGCTCCATCTACCTTTCAGCGGCGTGGGCAGCATTTTTACGCTGGTAAGATCATTTCATCTCCACCCCACCCTGTTCCTCTTTGCTCAGGAACCACAATTGAGGTGTGTGTGTGTGTGTGTGTGTGTGTGTGTGTGTGTGTGTGTGTGTATGTGTGTTTGTTTCGCTGGTACAGCTCTGATTTCTGTCTGATGGTACCAGCTGAAGCTCACAGTTCCAGGAATAGCGAATGGCAGGCTTTTTAAAACCCAGCGCGCTGTGTTAAGGGAGTGTCTGTGTGTGCGTGTGTGTGTGTGTATCTATGCATGTCACTTTAGAGGAAAGTTTGGGCTGAAGTTTTACGGTACTTTTATTGGTTGCGTTTTTTTCCCACTCTGGTTTCTGTGCCTGTGGAGGAATGAGAAGCAAGGATCAGAGCCAAAGGAGCGAGAGAGCTAGGGAGAGAGAGAGAGAACAGAGTGAGAATGAGAGAGAAGAGGAAAAAACTGAGCGAGAGAGAGATGCAGAGGAGGGAGAGAGAATGCGGGGTAAGGAAGAGAGAAGGGGCAGAGAAGAGGAAAGGGACAATCTGTAGATGTACAGCAGGCTTTTTTCACCCCCTGGAGGCATCTCTTGCACCCCCTCTCTCTGTCTCTTTCTCCTTATTTCTCTCTGTCTATCACTCTGTCTTTCCCCTTGATTATTATTCCTCTTCAGGGAACAAATCTCTGTCATTATTCCACATGGAGTTTTGCATAATTTTCCCAAGTCCTCAATATGCCCAGTACTGAAGTGCCACCTAGTTGTAGAAAAAAACAGATCAAGTATCTAAGCTACAAAATTACATTTCAGATTTTCCTTGTTAACTGCAGGCTTTTGCATGTGTGCAGTATTTTTTTTCTTTTTCACAGCTGTAAAGCGCTGGCCATCCTATAGCCACTTCATTCCTTTATGAAGCACACTTAACTGGGCTCTCCACCCAAGTTTCTCAGGTTAAAGTGGTTAGATCTCATTCTGAACACTATTTTTATCCCCTAGCTGGAACATTTTCCTGGAAACATCCCCACTTCAGAACTACACTCACACACACACGCTAGCACACACACATGCTGCACGCAAATAGACATAGATGGACATGAACACTTCATGAACACACCATGAAACATATACACAGGCACACACACACACACACACACGCGCACATACACACACACACACACACACACACACACACACACACACACACACACACAGTCAAACTCATTTCCACTTTTCTTCTGTTCCTCCTCTTTACACACTCTCCTTTGACCCCCCCCCCCCACAGAGCACGAGAAGCATCGCCTGTGTAAGAGTGCCGACTACATGAACCTGCACTTTAAGGTCAAGTGGCTCTACAACGAGTACGTGAAGGACCTGCCCACCTTGAAAGGGGTCGTCCCCGACTACCCAGCGTGAGTGTCTGCTGAGAGGAGCCAACAGACATGGCGCCCTATCTGGTTTTCTGTATTTAGCATCTGATGTCATTATCCCCTCAACTGTAATGTTGTTTTCAAGGTTTTTTTTATTCATATATTGCTGTTTTTTGTGGTGTATTTACAATAATGCAAAAACTCTGATAACTGATAAAAACTGATAAAAGTGAAAGGTTGTGACATACCGTCCAAACATTCGCTGTTCAAATTTACAGGCTAAGTGTGTGTGTGTGTGTGTGTGTGTGTGTGTGTGTGTGTGTTTTGCCTTGCATTGGTGTGTTAAGCATAATTCTGTGTAATTTCTACTCTCCTCAGGTACAGGCACATCATGCCTAATGAATTTTAAATTTGATCAACACACTAAAAGGATGAGTTTTGTCAGTAGCATCCAGATTCACAGAAATGTCTCCATTCAGTTCCATGTCAGTCAGTCTCCCTGAGAGCCATGCCGGAGTCCTCTCCACCCGACCCCCACCCCCACCCCCACCCCTCATACACACACACACACACACACACACACACACACACATACACACACACACACACACATGAATCTGTGCGGCTCCCAGCTTTTAAATATAGTTTCTTTGATGGTCTGGTAGATCATCAGAGGTGTGTTATCCACTCAGGCAGAAGTGTGAAGATCGTCACAACTGTGTTCTCTTCTGAAGCAGATCTGTGTGTGGGGGTTTTCCTGCAGGTGGTTCCAGCAGTTTGTTCTACAGTGGCTGGATGAGAACGAGGAGGTCTCCATGGAGTTCATGCACGGAGCACTGGAGAGGGACAAGAAAGACGGGGTGAGTGACAGTGAGGTCAAAGGTCACATTGTCAATCTCCCTGCTGCCTTTATTACCACACTCGCATTCAATGGACATCATGAGATGCTTTATCCCTTAGCAACCCACTGTAACATTGAGGTGGTACATTCATAATAGGCTTACATTTTTCTGAGTTAGGACACAATGTTTGTATAATTGTGTTCATATTATGTATTTATCATCTTTTAAATCTTATCTATCTCTGTTCCTCACTGTACATATACGTATACCTGTATGTTTGTCTAATTTAGTACTGTTTGATTCTATCTTTATTTGTTGTTTCTATCTGTATGTTCAAATGTACGCAATATAGCATGATTAAGAGTTGGGGATGGTAAAGGATCTCATATTGCTGGGATTCCACCACAGGTAAACAAGAACACGAGAGGAACTAACTCTGTATCCTCTAACAGTTCCAGCAGATGTCTGAACACGCTCTGTTCTCCTGTTCGGTGGTGGACATCTTCACCCAGCTCAACCAGAGCTTTGAGATCATCAAGAAGCTAGAGTGCCCAGACCCTAAAGTCCTGGCCCTCTACAGCCGCCGATTCGCCAAGGTAAGGCACACATGCATGACTGACAAGATGAGAAACCAATCACAGGAGCCATAGGTCCCTTGCGTTCAAATGTGTTTTAAAATTATTTTTAAGTTTCCTATGTAAAATTTCTTCACTGAACTATCACGTTCAAGCCACAGCTAAGGCCTACACTGGTACTGTGATTATATTTCTAAATACCAATTTCATTTGTGGAAAAAAGGCCTTAATGTGCGTGAGGTAGGTTATACTCTTTACGTAAGTTCTATTCCTAAAAGTATGAACTAATATTGATACGTTGTGGATTACTCTAGTGAATTTGTGTATGGCTGTGGTAAAGACTCCTTTAACAGAGGTTAGCATGGACTAACACCTCTTTATGGGCCTCAGGCTCTTATTGAGCCATTGGACACCAATAGGCCAGCTCACTAAAAAGTCCCCTAACAAACTCCACAGACCATTTTCATTTACAGAAAACAAACATCAAGCGGGGCCCGCCTCAGTGATTTGAAGTTTTCTAGAATAGGTGGTCATTTGTTCAGTGAAAATTACATTTCAGTGGCAGAGCTGGCAGAGAGGGGAGACGTATATATTTGTCTGAGAACTCGATATGTTCTCATTATACTGAAAGAGCCCTAATGCTACTCTATCCGTCACACCACAGCTCCGTCTATCCCAGGGGCAGGCTAGGCACGGAGTGTGTGTGTGTGTGTGTGTGTGTTTGTGTGTGTCTGTGTGAGTGTGTGAGTGTGTGTGTGTGTGTGTGTGTGTGTGTGTGTGTGTGCTCCCCCCCTTTCTGCATACATTAAACACTCCCTCTGGTATAATCAGAAAGACCAGGGAGAGCTCAATGGGCTTTGTTCCCGTAGCTGCTTAAGGCATGGCTGGAAGGGGTAGAGGAGTTTACTGGGTGGCTTCCTTTTACTGTTGCCTCTTCTGCTGTAGAATAAAACAGGATTCCGTCTATTGTCATCATTCCCTTGTGAATAACAAGATATCAGAGTATCGCTATCATTCCCTTTTGGAAGTATTTTTCATGTTAATAATAATAAATTGTTCATGAAATACTTTTTTTCAGACTATTTCCAAAGTCCTGCTGCAGTACTGTTCCATTTTGACCAAGAGTTTCCCATCTTACTGTGACAAAGAGAAGATAGTAAGTGCTTATCTCCCTAAAAGCTCTTACAATTTTAAAAGCTTTTATATTAAATGGATATAGAATAAGTTGGGTTTATTATTTGATTTAACCCACTCTGTATTAATGTGATCTCATTCATATCTGTCTTTCACTCTCTTCTCCCTCTTTGTGCCTCCTCACTCTCTCTCTCTCTGTCTCTCTCCCTGTTCTCTCTGTTCTTGCTCTCTCTCTCTCTCTCTCTCTCTCTCTCTCTCTCTTTCTCTCTCTCTCTCTGTAGCCCTGTGTGCTCCTGAATAACGTTCAGCAGCTGCGGATCCAGCTCGAGAGGATGTTTGAGTCCATGGGAGCGAAGCAGGTAGGGCTCAGACACACACACACACCTACACTTGCCACTGTCTAAGAGTCACCTTAGAGACAGACTCCCTTTTGTTGGCGCCTCCTTCATTTCTTTCAAAAACAGCTTTCAGTGTTGAATGATGGAGAAATGCCATCACACTGGCATAGGCAGTTTTTCTGTGACACTTGCTAGAATGCTTTAACAATCAGACTTCTGCTTCTCTCTGTCAGATTGCCACAACGGAGGCCATGGTACGGCTCAGCAGTAGTACAGCATAGCAGCCGAGGAGTGGTAGAGAATCTCCAGGATATTGTAGCATGTAGTACAGTACGTAGCATATGGCCAGGCACGTGCACAGATAGACCCCAACTGGTGCTCAAGCACCAGCCCTTGTGCCCTGGTTGAGAAAAAGTGCCCTTTTTTCTGGAGACCAATTTTTTTTCCAATCATCAACATTTCTAGAATACAAATTAGTCTCTCGTCATCAATTTCCCCAAATGTGTTTTGATATCTGAGGGGGCATTTATTTGGAGTTCTTGTGAGAATTTCGCCCCGACATGCTCCGCGGCATAGACATAGAATAAGTATTCTTTGCCTATGATCTGCGGCGCTCACAAGCCCCCTCCGCGCCCCTCCCTCCTCATCCCCAGCATCAATGTTGAGCGGCAGGCCAACAGGTTCAGCCTACTTCTTCACTGACCTGCATCAGACAAACAGGTAATGACGGTGTTTGTGCAATCCCCCGACGTTGTATAAATTAACAACATTAGTGCCGCTGAAAACAATACGTCTGAAAACCGGACTGGTCCGACGTTTCCTAAAAAAATAAACAGACAACTAACTTGATTTCAAAGCATTGTCCAGCTGTTTACTGACGTTTGTCAGGTTTAATGACATTATTTGTCTGAAAGTGCATATTTTGTGTTGTATAAATGCCGTCTAAACAATTTCGAGAGTATGTTGAATGTTTGTTTATAAATGTCACGAGAATTCACAGCTAGAAAATAGCAGGTAAACTATGCTAGCTCTCGGGGTCCTGCTATCCTTGTCCCATCATTGTTGTTTAACGTGATATTTATGTATCTCTTCGTTTTGCCTGTTTTACAACGACAACCAGAATTTTTCCTCCCAAAAAATTATGAAGGGCGGTCATTCCAAAAGCATTGGTTTTCTAAAAATGGGTGGCTGGAGTATTCCCCAAGTTCAGATTTGATGCACAAGCATGGTCAGGTGGACCAATTACAGAAAAAAGGCACCCCAGACATCATGTATCAGACGTTAAGGGAGTGGAAGCCAGAGAGCGAGAGAGATTTCATTTCATTAATAATTTTGGTGATGGGCGCCCTTTTTTTTGTTTTTGAGCACCTGCCCCCCAAAATGTCTGTGCACGTGCCTGCATATGGCCATTAGTCTTCTGTGTTGGTGAACCGGGAATATCTAGTCTAGTCTCAGACTAGTGTGTCCATAATAGTTTAATTCAGTGTTTGTCACAGAACAAGATGAATGGATCATAAATGTTCCCATTATTGGCCAACAGTGTGCTTAGCAGCTGCAGTTTCTGCTCTACACCATTCCCTAGTTGGTGTAGATGTTAGTTAGGCTTGCCTTGATCGTTTGTATGGAGAAAACATAGAGGAGAAACTGCATGGTTAACTTTGAAGGATGTGGCTCATGTGTTTTACTCTTCTTCCTGCTAAAGAATGAGGAAGAAGTGGAGGAGGAGGAGGAGGAAGGAGAGGTGGGTGTGCGAGAGGAAAGGAATAAGCCATTTTCAGTTAGCCATTAGGTAGAGTTAGCCTCTCTCAGACTATTAGCTGTAGATATTAGAAGTCTCCCGTGCATTCTGTGAGTGATCTATAAATGGCCTCGGTAAAATCTATACTAGAGCACAGTGTCGCAGAAGCTATGTGTTTTTATTATTGTTCGTAAAAATGATCTCCCCTATCCTCCTCTTTGGTTATCAGGTCATTTCAAGCAATGAGAAAGATGGTGGAGAGGTAGGTGACGCATAAGCTAGAGCTTTAGAAAATGCGAACCGTATTCGTAGATATTTGCCATATATCTTAGATTACATTAAACTTTTAGTGTAGAGACAAGAGTCAAGCTAGTTTTAGCAGCCGGTTAGTTTGTGTGTGCAGTTTTGTTTTTTGATTGAGAGGCCAAGACACAAGGTGTTTCATCGAGTCTTTTTGAGGTCAGCATTCTCACTCATTCAAACATTTGCAGAAAAAGAAAAGGCCCTTGTTCATGGAGGTTCCTTTGTACCGCCACGAGACGTCAATAACGGTTTGAAAAGTGTTGTTTTGTGAATGGCCTGTCGCCTTTGCCCTGTCTGATCCTACTGCTTAGTGAGACGAAGGATCCAGTTGAAAGCTCCGGGATCCCAGCTGTGTTGAGGACATTGCAGTGAGAAGAGAGAAACGGGATGAATGAGTTTCACCCATTTAATGCAAATTCATTCAACCGGGTCTTTATTCGTTTGTTGTAAGCTAGTTTGTTTCTGTTACAAACATGTTTTTGTGATCCATGTTGTAATCACTGTGTGGTCATGGAAGACATCCAACATCCTACTTATGGTCAACAGTTGAGGTGTTTGTGAAGGAGGTAGCCCTTCTGTGCAACTGAATCCACAGTTTACAAATATGACCTATGTCCATGACCTATGCTCAAAATATTACCATATATTATTTTTAGGTGTATTGTCTCCAGGTAAAGCTGAAGATATTTCTTACCGAATCATTTTTTTTGACATGGACAGAAAAATTCCAGAACGGCTTCAGTTCACTAACAAAGCCCAAGTCCCTTTATTTGTCCATAGCCCATTCTTACACAGAAAATCGTAATACTAATCAATATAAGTGGTCATTTATGGATGAAGAATGATGAGACATGTACAATACACCCGTCCTTTATGTAGTTGGCAGAATGTGATTCCAAGTGAAATGGAATGTACAAATATCCATTCCCAATGTTTCTTCTCCCTTTTAACGACACTTGGCTACTGTTTTTTATTTTCTTCGTTTTTTTAGGACTCCAACATGATAGGATTTGAGGTATGTGGGTGAGACAGGGGCATAGTACTATACTCATGTATGTCCACATACATGGACGTATACGTCCAACTATTACTGATGCATTTGTCCCTTCATATGTGGGCTGACCTCCAGGACGTTGAGTTATTCAGTGTTCCCTCCATTTATATAGTCACTTCACGTCATGCATACTAAGTGATATTATTGCAATAGTTATTCTTGATGAAAACCTCATTGTTAATGGTCCTTTAATCTCTTTCCCAAGACATTTTTATTTTTTACTATCCAAAGATTATCAGGGGTGTCTTTTGGACAGGTCTTCATGTTGTTTTATCGGTTTTTGTTGTCGTTTTGTCCTCCCCTCCATTCTTTTTTCCCCCCAAGCTGGAAGAGGAGGATGAGGAGGAGGAAGAAGAGGAGATGGGGGAGGTGGTAGAGGAGGGACAGGAGGTTGGTTTGGGGCTGGGAGATGGTGGAGTTGGGAATTTGGGGTTTATTGTTGTCCTTTCACACCAATCATTCATCCATATTGTGCTACTTCCTGTGACATCACAGTGATATCGATGGTCCCTCAGTCCCTTTCATTGTGACCAGTGGTAAAGTGTTCATTGGTGTTTTTTCAGATATGTTGGAGATGTTGGAGATGTTTGATTTGTCAAGGTGTTGGGAGATGGCGGTGAAATGTTTGAGGTTGTCTGTGAGTGGTTGTGGGAGATGTGTGAGATGTTTGGAAGTGGTAATGAGATGCCTGAGAGAAGTACGTGAGATGCCTGGGAGACGGGTGTGATGAGTTCACGAGTGGTTGTTGTGAGATGGGGGTGAGAGCTGGTGAGCTGTTTTGGTGAGTGGTTGTGAGCACATGGGAGATGAGATTTTTGAGAATAATTGTGGGATTTGTCTTTCCAAACGGTTATGAAACATTTGTGAGTTGCACATGAGCTGTATTTAGTCTTTCAGAGAACTTTGTTCTCTCTCCATCAACCTTCATGACTTTCCCTTTGACGTTTGGCTCTCAATCCAAGAACTTGTTTCTCATACTCTCCCTAGCCAGAGTGGACACGCTTCATCTCCTCTCAGTGTCATACCTCTTCCTGTCCCTTCCCTCAGTGAGTTCACAGCACAGAGTCCATTGAAATAGAAAAAGAGGAGACTGGACATTGGAATTATCAGCAGTAGTTGTGCCTTCCATATCAGCCCAACGGGGACGCTGTTGACATGTTTTTTTTTCAGCACTGGGTCATTCCAAGACTGTTAAGTTCTGAACACAAAGCTGTCATCTGTTCTATTGTCAACTTATTAAACATCACATGTTAGAAAATCTGAGCCTGATGTCTCAGTTTGGACTGTGCTGAGGGCTCTTCTAAAACGCTGTGGTGAAAATGGCCACACCTCGAAATGACCTCATCCATTCAGCTCCGTACAGTGTGTTGATGTCCTCCCTCTGATAGATTCCTTTTGTTTAATCTCTCTCTTCTTTTGTGTGCCCGTTTGGAATCTACAGCCTGACAAAGAAAAGGTGGGTTTGTTGATGGGCCATACACATTCTCTGATGTTTCTGGCAATCATTTGTGAAATTGCTCTAGCTGGTTTCAGTGATGTTTCCACACACACACACACACACACACACACACACACACACACACACACACACACACACACACACACACAAACACACATCTTCCCATCCATTGCAGCACCAGGGACACAATCCCTCACTTATTCATCCTAACAGATCCCTGGCGTATGGAGGCCTTGTGATGTATGGCATGACCTTGAGTGTTTGTGTGATAACCTGTCATAAAGTCAGCCTCACTGTCCTCCCAATCAGATGCTCCTCTCATTCTGATTCCATTCCTCCTCCAATCACGAGACCTTTTGACCTACTATGACTTGCATTCCAGCTCTTTCTCTGACACACACACACACACACACACACACAGAAAGAGAGAGAGAGCACTGCATTCTCTTTCTCTCTTACGCATACACACACTCACACATTCACTTCTCATTTCCTTTGTTTCCGTCACTCAGTGTGGACACATGCGTCCAATTTCCGATTTCAGTCCGATTTAAATTGGATATTGGACACATGTGACTCCCCAGAACTAGATTCATTGTGTCCAACTTGAGTCCGACTGGACTCCGATGTAAACCCCCAGACACACGATTCGATTCCGCTGGTAATTGGACTGGGCGCGCATGTGTCTCTCGTATCTGATTCAAATTGGACAACAACAACTTTTGCACGTGCTTGAGATCGTGCCCACAGACATATACATGCATCATATATAATGTATATGATATGATAAACGCTGCTAGACGCTCAGTTCTTGTGCTCCCTCTCATTCACGTTGAAATACTGAAAGCGAAAGTGAAACTTAGAAACTGGAACGCAACTGTTTGGGACAGAACGCGCTAATTCAGTGAACAAATATTTTCTTATTACTTTTCCACCCGTTGTTAGTCATGTAATCCATTCATATCGATGTGAATCAATCAATACTAATACAACTTTAACTGTGGTGTGTTTTTGTTTCATTTCACAACGTATTTACTGTATAATCAACGGTTTTGTTTCATTTCACAACGTATTTACTGTATAATCAACGGTAGCAGATGTAAACATTCCGCATTTGATTTGAACTGATCTAGTTTTGTCACTTCCATGTGCTTTGAGATAGAGCAGTTAACCCCCCATGGAGACCCCATGGAGAGAATCGGATAGGATCGGAGTGCTGCCATCATGTGCCCGCACTGACTGACACACACACACACACACACACAGCCACACACACACACACAAACGTGAACACACACTCTCTCGCTTTTCCTCCTTTCCCTCTGCTCACACCCACATACACACACACTCTCTGTCTCTTTACCTCTCTCTCTCTCTCTCTCTCTCTCTCTCTTCCCAGTGTAGAAATGTACTCCCCCAGCCCCAGTCACTAGAGTGAGTGGTTCATCCAGTCAGGCACAGAGTTCATGACACAGCCTTAACTCACCCCCTGGCCTGGATAGCACTTGGCCTCTGCTATGCTAACAGCCCCATTCTTTTCAAACACAGTTTACATTTAGTCACGACTGGTATTCATTTTGTCATTTTCTTTTGCCTTTTTTGTTTGCCATAGACTGACAAAGAGAAGGTGGGTTTCATCATCATCATAATTTTTATATATTATATGCACATGTTGGTCATACATTTCAATTATTGTCTTTTTATTTTGTCATTTGTTTTTGTTAGACAAAAAAGGTACCGTAGATAGATGTTCATGTTAAATAAAGGCAGAGGGCCAAATACTTTTTCATGCCATGTGCATTTGAACAGTGGCAGTTTACCTATGCTAGGATGAGTAGCAGGCTTGTTACGTGTTAGTAATGCTGTTGTTTTCTTAAACATTCCTCTACGCTCAGTTGGCTGATCCAGAGGAGAAGGTGTGTAAATGAGTGTGCGTTGTGTCGTGGTCTCACAAATCTTTTAAATGAAACCTGAGTTTCATTTAAATGGGCTGCATTAGCAATAGCTAATAGACTCAGTTAGGATGTCTGAACTGTGACTAATAGAGACTTACTTTATCAGAAAAGGATTTAATTACCAGATAAACAACATATTGTAAATCCTATCCCCGTTTAAAGCACTGTTTCTCACCATGATATACGCCCTTGTTTAGTCTGTAAACAGTATAGAGACTGTGGGCGGTGGGGAAGAATAGTAAAAGGACTATTGCTTATTCCTGTATGTGGAATTGTGTGTGTGTGTGGGGGGGGGGGGGGGGGGGTATATAGACTAATACATTATCAATTGAACAATAGCATTTCTACGGCTTAAGATTTGAACTTGGCATCATCAGTCTTCAGTCCTCCCCCTCCCCCCACAACCCCTTAGCAAATGTAGACGTTTCCCCTCACCGCTAAGCACCACTCCCTTTCTCACGCCCACTTCTGTGTCTCTATCTCTGTTTCTCCTCTGAAAGCCTGAAAAGACCGATAAAGACAAGAAGGTGAGTAGGAAAGCCTGTGAGATGACAGATGTGGAGGAGTGGTGGGTTGGTGACATTTTCTCAATCAGTTATTGGTGATGGATGGTTACTCAACCAAGCTCACTGACATACATGCACATGCACACACACACACACACAGACACAGACACACACACACTCACACACACATACTCAAGCATACCCTCATCCACTTACACTAACTCACGCGCCCTCTCTCTGGCAAAACATACACACAGAAATGCTCTCACTCGTTATGTCCATCTTTTTCTCACGTTCTCTTGCTGTCTCTGGCTCTCACACACATACCTACGCTGTGTCTTTATCCCCCCCACCCCCACACACATACACACAAACACACACACACACACACACACACACAAAAACACTCATCTAGCTCTCCCCTCTTCCCCTCCACTCTCTCCTCTCCCCCCCTCCTCCTCTCCTCCTGTTCTCTGTGCGATGTTTAATCTTCCCTAATGGAGCCGGTGTAGACGTCTCTGTCTGTGGTGCTCCGTGAGCCGTCGCTCCTCAGGAACATTAGCTTAATTAGCCGCGCGCCAGTCCCATTAGCCTGCCGAGCCTCTGGCCTGGGCCCGAGCTCGGCCACACATACTCAAACTCACACACTAACACTCTCTCTCTCTCTCTCTCACTCACACACACACACACTCATACACACTTGCACTCATGCACACACACACACACACACACACACACACACACACACACACTCATACACACTTGCACTCATGCACACACGCACACATGCACACACACACTCTCTCTCTCACACACACACACACACACACACAGAAAGAGGCAGATGCAGGGAGGGATGGAGAGGGCTGTCCAAGCCAAGTGGTCAAGCTTTGTCAGTGCATTAAGTGGAGGAGGCTCCTGTCCTTGGTTCTCTTCCTCTCCTCCCTTCCTTTCTTTTTCTTTTCTTTTCTTACCACCCACTCTCTATGTTCCTTTCTTTTTTTTGCCACTCTCTTCCTCCTGAACCTCTCTTGATTTATCCTTACTTTAAGAGTAATGGGCCCATCTCTCTCTTTCTCCATGCCCTCTCTTATTATCTCCCTCTCTCTCTCTCTCTCTCTCTCTGTGCCTTAAAATCCATTACATTAACTGTACTACTGCGATTAATGTATACAAGATCTTTTGTTTTTAAAAATCATGTCCATAGTCAGTTATAGGCCAGGCTTTTGTTGTTTGGCACCAAGGTGTCTGCACATGTGTGACTTGATCATCTTGGACAGGGTTTCAAAATACAGTTTGACTGCTGGTCCGTTGTGAGTGTGCTATAGCCCGCTGCCCTTGTTCTGCACTGAGAACTGAATACACCGTCTGATTGGATGAGCTGTGTGTGCGCTCAAGAGCCTCCAGGGCCACTTTAGAGTGAGATGACGTGATGTAAAGAGTTGAGTGTGGCTATGTCTGCAAGTGTGTGTGTGTGTGTGTGTGTGTGTGTGTGTGTGTGTGTGCGCACTTATCTCTGTAAAGCTATTAAATCTTTGTCCATTTAATCTGCTCTCGCTTAAGGTGGGACCCAGCAGTAAACAGGTGGGTTTACCAATCTGTGTGAGTGTGTGTGCGTGTGCGTGTGTGCGTGTGTGTGTGTGTGTGTGTGTGTCTGTGTGTGTGTGTGTATGTCTGTGTTTTGGAGAGGGAGTGAAAGAGAAGTACATCATAGAGACTTAACATTTTTATCTCTAACTACAACACTGAAGCGACACTCCAACCCAGTAGATTTCTGTGTGTGGTTTTGTTTTGGTTCTCTCCCCCATCTTCACATTTATCTCAATAATATTTACCTCTGCAGTCATGTTGAATGAAAAGTTTGAAAGATGCTATCCCTGTGGCTCTGTGTGGTTTCCATAGCAATGCTATACTTATACTGATTGACATTGAATACTTTTTGTACAAAGTTTGGTCGATTTATAGAATCCAGGTACTGATTTCCAAGTACTGATGTGCATTCTGTCTGTTGGTCTCTGTGTGGTTATTGACAGTTGGACATAGAGGCCAGTGACCTTCTGAACGAACTGCAGGTCAAGCTCAACAACGTGCTGGATGAGTTGAGCACCATGTTTGGAAACACGTAAGTAAACACACACGCACAGATATTCACACACACACTCACACACACACACACACACAGACAGATATTCACACACACACCCACACACACACACACACACACACACACACACACACACACACACACACACACACACACACACACACAGCCCAATAGCCCAATATTCATAAGCACATACATATTTGTATACAAACTTTATATATCAAATGCTGATCATTTGATTGCATTGGTTATGCTTGTGGTATTGTTTATTTCTTAGTTTTCAGATGTAAAGGATTTTTAGTTTCAGTTTCATGATCCATAATGGCAATGGTGTGTGTGTGTGTGTGTGTGTGTGTGTGTGTGTGTGTGTGTGTGTGTGTGTGTGTGTGTGTGTGTGTGTGTGTGTGTGTGTGTGTTCATGTCTGTGTGTATGTGTCTATATATGTGCATGTCCATGTGTGTATCCTCAGGTTCCAGAATCGTATAGATGAGTGCATGCGTCAGATGGCTGGCCTGCTGTACCAAATCAAAGGCACAGTGAACGCCAACAGCCGCAACACGGTGGAGGCTGACTCTGACAACATGCTGCGGCCGCTCATGGACTTCCTGGACGGAAAGTGAGTTGAGCATCACCCCTTCTCTCTCCTCCATCCATGCTTCTTCTTCATTAAGTGCACTTACATGGATTTGAGTATCCCGGTTATGATAAGGTTTTTTGAAGTTTCCCATTTTGTGTGTGTGTGTGTGTGTGTGTGTGTGTGTGTGTGTGTGTGTGTGTGTGTGTGTGTGTGTTTTTGTGTGTGTTTGTGTGTGTGTGTGTGTTTGTGTGTGTGTGTGTGTGTGTTTGTGTGTGTGTAGGCTGACCCTGTTTGCTGCGGTGTGTGAGAAGACTGTGTTGAAGAGGGTGCTGAAGGAGCTCTGGAGGATCGTCATGAACTGTCTTGAGAAGACCATCGTCCTGCCTCAGGGCAATGACACCTTTGTAAGACTCCTTGTTTCTTGACCCTGCCTTTCTCTCTGTCTCTCTCTCTCTCTATCTCTCTTTCTATTCTCTCACATACTTTAAACTCCTATTTCTTAATTTTCCTTTTTGAAATCATCTAATTCCCTCTTGTCTTCAGAGAGCACATTTCTATATGTCCTTTAGTTATAATTTCATTTGATGAGCCTTTGCAGTGATGCCCTTGGTATTGTGCATATATTCTCTCTCTCTCTCTCTCTCTCTCTCTCTCTCTCTTTCTCTCTTTCTCTTTATCTCTCTCTCTCTCTCATCTTCTCTCTCTTTCTCTCTCTCTTTTTATTTCTCTTTCTCTCTGTCTCTCTCTCTCTCTATCTCTTTCTCTTACACATACACGAACACACACACACAAACACACTTGCTCATAGCTGTGCGCCATCAGGCACACATACATACATACATACATACACACACACACACACACACACACACACACACACACACACACACACACACACACACACACACACACACAGAGAGAGCGCTACTCCTACTACCTCTCATGTGAGTGTGTGTCTGATCGTCTCTCCAGGGAGCTCAGATCCTCTCGGCAGCCAAAGAGCTCGGCCAGCTCTCCAAACTCAAGGTACGCACCCCGCTGCCTCCCCACCCCACCCCACCCACAACACTTCAGCCCATAAAAGCCTCCTCGCCGCCTTCATCCAACCTCATTAAACAATACAAGCAAACTGCTGAGAGCCTGGGGTGTATTAGTTCCACATCAAGCCTTTTTGCTGTCTGTAGATTGGGGCTAGGCCATGCTGAGGTAAGGTAGAGACACTCTGGTGTGCAAACCACAGCAACACCACAGCATACCAATTGTTTCAGGGTGCTTGGCACAAAAAAAAGAAAGCAGTCAAACTATGTCAACTTTCGCAGACATGTCCATGCTCTGTTGAGAAACACCTCATGCCACTTCATGACTTCAACACTTCATGACTAGTATACAGTACACTCCTCCCTAACATGATATTGTTTGCCAGTGGTGTTCGTGTAGGAAGCGTTATTCTGAAGAAGTTGAATTCTGTGTTCATGAATGAGACCTGTCTTGTCCTGACACCCTGCTCTGACTGCTGTTTCAGGATCACATGTCATCTGGAGAGGCCAGAAGCCTCACGCCCAAACAGTGCGCTGTTATGGATGTGGGTCTGGAGACCATAAAGGTGACTGCAAATGGATACTACTACCAAGATAATAGCTGACAGCCAAGATTTATTGATATATCATAATATACATATCTCCAAATTATTCATCAATGTGTCTTTTTGTCTTCTTTTGTTATAAATGGGTGCGCTGAATGCATTTGAGAGAAAGCAGCTATCTGTCTGACTATGGTGTAATTTTTCTTTTTCTTTGTTCTTTTTCTACATTGTATCTTTCTCTCTCTCTCTCTCTCTCTCTCTGTCTCTCTCTCTCTCTGACACTCTGACACTCTCTCTGTCTCTGTCTTCCCTTCTCTGTCCTCCAGCAATACTTCCATGCGGGTGGGAATGGACTGAAGAGGGCCTTCCTGGAGAAGAGCGCTGAGCTGTCCTCCCTCCGCCATGCCCTCTCCCTCTACACACAGACTACCGACACACTCATCAAGACCTTCGTCACCACACAACATGCACAGGGTAAAATACACACACACACACACACACACCATCTCTCTCTCTCTCTCCCTTTTCTCTCTTACTCTTTTACCCTTTCTTCCTCTGTTAACGGTTATCTTCTTGTGCCTTATGGAAATGGAAACAGCAATATTCATTTCAAAATACAAGCACACACCCATACAGCAAGCACACACTAAACTACGCTTCTCAGATATCCATGTAATTTCATCCAGACCTCCACTAGAGGGAGTATCTGACATATGCTTGCGTTTGTCCTTTTCCGACTCTTCTGCTCAAACTGCTTGCTGTCTTCTGGTCTTCATGCAGTCTTGTCTGTGTGTGTGTGTGTGTGTGTGTGTGTGTGTGTGTGTGTGTGTGTGTGTGTGTGTGTGTGTGTGTGTGTGTGTGTGTGTGTGTGTGTGTGTGTGTGTCTGCTTCTGCTTCTCTACTCTAATCTTTTTATTTGTGTGTTCCTGTGACTGTTTCTTGTCTTCTTCTCTTCACGTCTGCTCTTGCACCAGTACACAATGGCAAGGGTATCAGGATCACTCCTAGTGAGAAAACACAGCCTAGCAGGGGTAGGTGTGACCGGACCTCACCCAGAATCACCCCCGCATCCCGAGAGCACTGAGCCATGTTTCATTTTTTAGATAAACACTTAAAAAAAAGACTTTAAATAGACTAAGTATCGTCATACAAAAGTTTGAATTCCCAAGACTGGGACTAGTCAGGATATTTCTCAGAATGGGTTAGTCTGCTGTCCTGCAAATTGTACATCTGACAAAGCGAACTCTTGAGGCCGTAACCAAGTGGCTCGAGTTAAGATGATAAATGTTTTGTTGCCCATTTCTTCATAGTCCTTGAATTTGACGTTCCTGAAAATGTGAGATACCTACCCTCCGTCTCTGTGTTTCCCATGTACTTTGGCAGTTGCTTTCTCCAAAAAATGTTATATGAAATAAGAGTGGATTTTTCTGCTCTTTTTCCTTTCCCAAACCATCGCTTGACTTTACTGATTATTTGGTTCATTGACTTGCCTCTAGCTCCAGTCCTCATCCACTATATTGTTCACTACATTATCACATGATCTTGTCTCCCGACGTTTTAACTCCCATTTCTTCAACAGGTTCAGGCGTGGACAAGCCCGTGGGAGAAGTGTCTATTCAGATAGACCTGTTCACCCATCCTGGAACAGGGGAACACAAAGTCACCGTCAAAGGTGAGAAGCAAAAACACAGAACCCACTACAGCCATGTCATATAAATTAAATTCAATACGATTCAATTCAAAGTTGCTTTATAAGCATGACTGTTTAGATACAGTGTTGCCAATGCATAAAGAACAATAAAACAACACATTTATTTGTAATATAACATTGAGAAAAAAATCATATCATATAATTATGTAATTAATGTTAGTAACAGGCATCCTGATGAAGAGTTACATATGTGTCATAGTTATTTTTCCAAAGTGAAGTTCCAAAGTGAAAAGTTTCAGTTTCTAGTGAACTCAATGTATTATTGTATGTAGAATTCCCTCATGATCAATCTTTATTTTTCTCACTCCCTCCACCTTTGACTGTCTTAATGTTTTCTGCTTCCTTTCATCTTCAGTTGTGGCCGCCAATGATCTCAAGTGGCAGACCTCTGGAATGTTCCGGCCGTTCGTGGAGGTCAGCATGATCGGGCCCCACCTGAGCGACAAGAAGCGCAAGTTCTCCACCAAGTCCAAGAACAACAGCTGGGCCCCCAAATTCAACGAGACATTCCACTTGTGAGTGTCATGACCTTATCTGTTATCACTGCTACACCCACAGAGAAGCTGTCTCTGTAGCACTTCTGGCCCCAGGTTGTCTTGGATCTGACAGGTTCCCCGCCAGAACCAACTGCTATGTGGGAATGACATATGAGAAAGAACAACCTCTCAATGACATGCTCTGTGTGTTAATTCACCCTCAGAAACCTATTAAGCAAGCAAAACATTCAGATCACAAGAATGAACAAAACGGTGCATAGCAGCTGAGTGTGCGATAAGACAAAGATCCCTGACAGATATACGCAACACTGTGAATGTGAATCTCACCTCTCCACTGCACGTCATGGCACTCCCACAAAGCATTTGCCAGTGGATATGTAACAGCAACCATTTTAGATGCAGGCAGATTTATACAAAGCAATTGAAACTCTAATGTTAAATCTCAACTCAGTGTAGATGCATGTAGATAACCTGTTGTTGGGTAAAAAGTTACCTCAGGACTCCAAGGTGCATATAAGAATATTTATTCAACAACAATTGTCGTGCTCACTCATGTACTGGCCGACAAACTACTAGAGATAACCACGTGGTGGTTCTCTCACATCTGAGGTCATCTTGCTAAAGTTATGCATCAGCAATGTAGAAAAGAAGGACTACTAGTTCTTCTTTTCAGCTCTCGCTTACGCACACACACAGAAGGTACACTTTTAAGCACATACACAGAGAAAGAAACATCATGTTTCAGCTCACAAAGGCATATGATTAAAACGCATACATACTTGATTAAAGTCAGAGCTACATAATTCTCTATCACCTGTGATGTTTATTGCTGATAGTATGTAAATAAGCACATAGCCCAGAACTGTACCTATGTTTCACATCTCTTTCCTCACTGAATGATGATCTAGACCAGTGGTTCTCAACCGGGGGTACGCGTACCCCTGGGGGTACGTGTAGGTAGTCCAGGGGGTACGTGAGATTTTTAAAAGATATATTCCAAATTAGCCTCCATTCAAAAATCCTATAAAAATAGTTATTATACGGCTATTCAGAATGTTCAGTTGATTTGTATGGGCCATAGCTATGTGGGTTAAATGTCTGCGTTCGCAGGTTTGTAGTTCCTTGATTTTCACTGCTGCGAAAAGTTTATATCCGCTGTCATTGGCAACGGCTTTTGTGCTTCTAATTCACATCTTTCATATCCGGTAATTGAACGTAACGGAAAGTCATTGAAACTTGAAGTCAGAATGCGGGTTGCTGCGCATTTGCGTGTAGAACTATTTTTTTCTTAGGGAAATCACGGAGGAATGTCTTCTATCGTTTTGGCAACTGAGTGACCGATTTGTTCGCGAAAACATGGAAGCTGAACACACACAACTGCTGCTGCACACAGATATGCGATGGCTCTCTCTCGGAATACTTAACCGGCTGTTGGAATTACGATCTGAGTAGCCTACACACCTTTCTGAACAAGCACAGATCTCCCCATGCATGCCACACAGACTGGCTTGCAAATATGTGCTATCTGGCAGATATATTTAGCAAATTGAACGAACTGAATATGCAGGGAAAGGACACCAGCATTTTAAACCTGTATGACAAGGTGGGAGGTTTCCTGAAGAAAGCAGAGCTGTGGAGAAGAGCCAGGGGAATTTAACAGGGGAATTTCACCTGCTTTCCTCAGGTGGATGATTTTCTCTCTAGTGAGGATGCGGACAGAGCTCCTGTCAAGTTGGTCATCGTGGGACATTTGACCAATTTGATTCGAAATTTAAATTTTCGAATGTCTTACTTTCCTGACATTGAGGAGAAATCTACACAGCTGGATTGGGTGAGAAACCCATTTCTCTTGTCCAAAGCATATGGAAGCAAGCTACCTGTCACTAATCAGGAAAGACTCCTATAAGTGTAATCTGACTGGCCTCCAGATGAAGTTTGCCAAATCCACACTCACAGTTTTGGATGTGTGTGAAGCAGGAGCACCCTGACCTGGGAGAGAAAGCTTTGGAGCAGCTACTACCCTTTTACTCCTTATATTTATGTGAGGCCTCCTTCTCTGCAATGACTGTGATCACAACAAAGCAGAGAAACAGACTGTGTCTGGAGAAGAGCTTGATCACAGCAGTTGCCTTCCTGCCACCAAGACTGACAAAGATTTTCAGTGAAGCACAAACACAAGGTTCTTACTAAAATGTAATTGCAAACGCACTCAGTTAAATGCAACAATGTTCAATTTTCAATATTCAGTGTTGACAGTTTAATAAATCAGAAAATGATGGCATAGCGCTGTGAATTACATATTCTTTTCAATCAAAAATGCTTTGCGCTGGTTAGGGGGTACTTGGCTGAAAAAATATTTGACAGGGGGTACATCACTGAAAAAAGGTTGAGAACCACTGATCTAGACACTCTATCCAGGATGTTTCGTCCTGCGTGTCCTATGTGTGTAGAATTCTAGGTAATGATGTTTCAGCTACACCTGGCATGGCACTCCCACAAAGAATTTGCTAATGAGTAATTAACATCCATCATCATCATCCATAAAATAAGCACTCACTCTTTGTCGTTGATATTATAGTACTTTTTTAAGAAAATTTAAGAAGACGAGGAAAAGATATATCAACTCATTTTAAGTTGTTTTCCGGGTCATCAGTTAAGTTTGTAACTTCTTGTGTTTCGTATGTGTATAGCATTCTGGGTAATGAGGACGGTCCAGAGTCCTACGAGCTGCAGGTGTGCGTGAAGGACTACTGTTTCGGCCGCGCGGACCGCATGGTGGGCGTGGCTGTCATGCAGCTGCGAGACGTGGCGCAGAAGGGCAGCTGTGCCTGCTGGTGCCCCCTGGGGGCGCGCGTGCACATGGACGAGACGGGCCTCACCGTCCTCCGCATCCTCTCCCAGCGCTCCAACGACGAGGTCGCCAAGGAGTTCGTCAAGCTGAAGTCTGAGACGCGCTCGGCCGAGGAAGGGAGATGAGATTGCCGTACAAGGGGGAGAGGAGAGGGAGGGGTGGTTATGTGTTAGACACTTGTTACTGCCAATGTGATATCCACGTGGGATCACCCTCAACCAAGGAGTTTCCCCAAAGGACAAGGACTTGTCACAACCGGCAGTTTTTTATTTTAGTATTTTGAATTGTTTTGGACGTAAAGGATATCCTCAGCCTTCCGCCTGGCCACCATAACCTACTCGACTGTTTCCAGACTGAAGTTCGTGTGTGCGCTTGCCATCGCAGACCCCTGACACCCGTCTTCTCACGTCTCCTTTCACTTTCTCTTTCACACTGTGTTCTCTCTGTGATAGATGATGTAGTGTCCCTTCAGATGTATGCCACTTGTGTATGCCACTTGTGTGTAGAGCACACATTAACTTCCAGTCGTATCCTGCACCAGAACAGCACACTGGGTCGCGTCCTCCATGTGCAATATCATTACCCCTCGTGGCCAAGTGCTTGATGCCTTATTCTGTGGATGCTACGACTGGTTCCAACACACTGGAAACTAAATGAAATCTTGATTGTAGTTTTCACATTACCCACATGATGTTTTGATAAATGGTTGATGTATAGTATATGATCCTTCATTACCCAGACACATTTTCCCACATATCCCTGTACTGCATATGGAGTTGGTTTTGAGAACACAAGCACTGGAAGCAGTCAGAACCAGTGTCATCACCGTAGTTTCAAAATCACAAGGCTTCCTGTCCCAATGTTACTTACCCTGTGTCTGTGTGTTTGTGTGTTTGCGTGTGTTTGTTTGTTTGTGTGTGGGTGTGTGTGTGTGTGTGTGTGTGTGTGTGTGTGTGTGTGTGTGTGTGTGTCGTGTCTGTGTGTGTGTGAGAATCCCCTTACCTTCAGTGTATTCCTTGTCTGAAGCGGTGGTTAGCTATCAGTGTGCCTTTTCCTAGCACAGTGGTCTCTTACTGTGCTACATTGTCCAACACGCAATAAGAGGGAGGGGCAAGGGGGCAGCACCTGTTCATGTTTTAGGATGTTTCAAGGCCAAGAAACCCCTTTCTCTGAATGATCCTTCAGAAACAGGACATGGGTACTTACAGTATAGTGAATCTTTCTGAATGTTACATTGATGGCGTTGATTGAAAAGTTGTTAACTTGTTAACTTAGATTCTACGAATTGTAATAAAAAAATGTAAACACACACACAACAAAGTAGACACTTGAACATAAATGTTCATTTCTAGTTTTGGGAACATCTTGGATTTCTGGAGTAATGGTGGCCAAAAACGGGTGACTCTTTTCTTACATCTATTTATTGTTTATTTATATATTTATTCTATAGTTCACCTTATAGTTTAAACACATAACAGGGCTGGTGAGTTATTTGACACTGTTGTTTGTTGTATTGGGTGGCTTAAGTCGATCTTTGCACTCGCATTAAAAACACTGTCTGGACAGGGACCAATGGAAAAGAATCAAACCCTACAGCCAGCATTGAGACCTGATCATCAACCTGAACTGTCTCGATAGATAATAACGTGAACAGTCACAGTGTCACTGAACAGTCAAAGTATAAGGTTTACACAAGAGCCAACTCTATTTTCTTGTCTATCTCTATGCGCGGCCTTATTTTAGTGCACATCGATAGTGTGTGTGTAAGTTATTTTAACGTTTTTAGTTTTTTCATGTTGTGTTTTGTCTGATGATTCCAATTTAATTTTACCTAATGCGCATCTTACCAGTGTTTATTTTCCTTACTCATGTTTTGCATGTTACCATGTTGTTTTGTTATTTTTCAGTCTTCTCGTGGGAATGATGCTGACAATTACTTTTTGAAATGTCTCTTTTTGTCTGTTTTTGGACTGTTTTGTTTTCGGCTCGGAGCCATTGTGACCTGAAATGGCCCCACTGTTGCGCTTGGAAATGAGAAAGACTTTTGATCTATTTTGTCCACGGAAACAAAATAAAATCACACACCCAAGGATCCCTACTGAGACAACATGGATCATTGCTTACACCACTGAAGTGAATAGTATTTCCACTGGTATTCTCTGATATTAAAACTGCCTGTATTTAAAATGAATACACTTCTTTTGCCAACCATCAGAATTGAGGTGCACTGTATATAAATATCCAATTATACTGCACAACCTCTGGTTAATTATTATGTCCACAGTGTACAGTCTGTATTTATAGTTTTGTTTTTGCCCATTGATATTGTGGAGTTTGGTTTTGTTTTTCATCTGATCTCATTGAGGGAGATGCAACTCCATGTGACATAGATGTCCCCCGTGCCAAGCTGTGCCATGTCTCACTTTTTACTGCGTCAGTTTTGATTTGTTTTGTTTTTTTAAATGTTGTTTTTTAAAAAGGAAAAAAAAGTGAATCTTGCACTATTTTGTTCATCTTTACAATAACTGCAACTACAGAGCATGTATTGCATTAAATCACAATAAAATGATTTCCTTCATCGTCCAATGACACAAGAAAAGATACGTTTGTGTGAATTGAGATGTACATTCCAAGTGATGCATTTTGTACATATAGTAAAGTATTTGAAAAACCTAGTTGGTCTTGTTTTAATTTTGTCTCTCAGACTCACACGTTGATGTTTCAAGTTCTTGGTGTGAGCAGTTACTGCGAGATAAAGCAGCTTAAATCATTAAAGGTCTTGTAATTAAACAAAAATCATTAAGGGTCTTGTAATTAAACAGAATTCATTAAAGGTTTTGTAATTAAGCAAAAATCACTAAAGGTCTTGTAATTATACTAAAATCATTAAATGTATTGTAATTAAACAAATATATTGTGTTGCCTGCTGTTTGTGAGCATTCTGTTAATCTGGGGGGTGTCTTGGCAGTTGTTTTTAAATTATAAAGTAGGTTTTTAGAACCCAAAAGTATTTCTAAAAATATGTGCCTGTTTGGACTGGTCCTTTTCAATATTTCAAAACTTAATACTCGGGCTAATGTCCTTCAGATAGTCTCCTTTCTCCTTGAGCTGGTCTTGAGACACATCTTATGAATCGCATACTTAGCTTTCAGTATAGGTTGATGCCAAAGGCTTTTGTGTGTGCCTCAGTGAAGGAGAGTGTGTGTGTGTATACATATTGTGTGTGCAAATGTGTAAATGTGTGTGCATATGTGCGTGCAGGCCTGTGTGTGTGTGTGTGTGTGTGAGAGAGAGAGAGACGGAGCACTAATAAGAGGTGACCCTCCTCGTTATGTGGCCAGACGTTTTGAGCAGATAGAGGGCCTCTTTGTCTTCCTGTCCTGCTCATTTGACTACCTGGCCCCTGAGCCCACTCAGAGGGGGACTCTACACCTGAGCTGCTCCAAAGAAGCGTAACACATCACTTCTGGCCACACATGGAACACATGCTGGCTCTAGTGTTTGAGATGGTATATTACTCTGATAGCTGAATTTGAATGCCCAGAGCATGTGTGCATGCGTGTGTCTCTGTGTGTGTGTTTGTTTCTGTCAGTGTGCAAGTGAGTATGTGTATATGTGTGTGGCTGATATCAATCTCTCTGTGTGCTGTGTGTGTGTGTGTGTGTGTGTTTGTCTGTCTGTCTGAAAAATGTGTGTGTGTGTGTGGGTCTCTCTGTCTCCATGTGTGTATGTGTATGTCTGTCTCTCTGTGTGCGTGCATGTGTGTGTGCGTGTGTTTTTGTCTCTGTCTGCATACGTGTGTGTGTCTCTTTGTGTGCATACGTGCGTGTGTGTGCTTCTGCTCCCTTTTCTCCCACCACCATCCTCTTTGTCATTACGTCTTTTCTTCTTTCCCTCTCTCTCTCTCTCTCTCTCTCTCTCTCTCTCTCGTCGCAGGTTTGCCACGTCCAGAGTCCAAAGATCACTCGGCTATTTGCTTTCACTCCACTGGCGTCTGTCAGGGCTTGGCTGAAGCTGAGGGGGGTTTCCTGCTCCTGCCCCTGCCACAACACCATTCACCTGACATTTTAATGACATTCACCATTTTGGTCTTTGCTGACTCACTTTTCACTTAATTTGATTGGTACTGTAGTCACAGAGATGATAAACAGGTGCTGTATATAGACACAAAAAAAAAACGTCCTGTTTGAGAACTACTCTGCCTGGATGGGACGTCTACTGGTCCAAGTCTCTGGCTCAGCTGAGACACACCTGCCCAGAGGGAAGAACTTGGCTCCGCCCAATGCACTTCACCTGAGGGTGGAAGCCCCAAGCAGTAGGGCAGTGCACCATGGGAGTTATAATCAGTTATAGAGCCTACCTTCATACTTCTGTTTTTTTTTCTTCCTCTCTGTGAGTGTGTGTGTGTGTGTGCGTGTGTTGTAAGCAGTGGTTTCCTGTGAGGAAGCTGCCGATCCTCAGGAGTCACGGAAACTGGGTTTGTTCTTCAGTCAGGTATGTCTGCTCCTCTGCTCTTATCCCGTTCACTCTTGTTTTTGTCAGTGTGTGTGTGTGTGTGAGAGAGTGTGTGTGTGTGTGTGTGTGTGTGTGTGTGTGTGTGTATGGTGGTCAGTCACGAAGGGATCTCTCAGCTGAAGTGCCGTGTGTATGCTTGTTTCAGCCAGCCACGGCGGAAAATCTTATCAGCTTTGGGTGAAAAATGCTTCTGCGTTTAAATGAAGGTGAAAGCTGTTTTCAAGGCTTGACAAGGGGACTTAAACAACAGACCTCTGTATGTGAGCCAAACTCTCAGATTCACTGGAAAGGATGAAAGTAGTTGAAAGGTTTTCAGTGTTTTGGTGAAACACCTGTAACTTTAATTGTTATTGTTACTGTGTCTGTGGTAATGATGCTATACTGTAATACGTTATTCTTACACTTGACTTTAATGATTCTAAAATGTGAGACAGAGGAGGTCTGTCGTGAGTTCGGAGATAAGGACAGGGGGACAGGTATTGCCCTGGAGAGGAGGGGAACCTCTCCCACAGCTTATCATTGCCACACTATCAGGACAACAGTCAACGACCTGAGGGGTGTCATTTCAAGATCAATACTCTGACTGTTTTCATTTTCTAAAACGTACAAGGATGCCAGTTTAGAGCAGGTGGTTACTGTTATTGCCAGTTGTTTTGGTGGTGGTGACTGTTATAACACATTTGTCTGTTCACATCTGTATATCACATTTGCATAAGACAAGCAGGCGTTGTACTGTGATATGATGATGTGAAAGTGAGATGTGAATGTTGAGTTGGGATCATGGTGACTCTGATTGAAAACTGCACTTAAAAAAAAAAAACTATTCCTTTCTGATTGTTAGCTGTTGAACAGCACAGGGAATGTGTCTCATGACTCGCATGTCTCGTGAGGCGCACAAATGTGGGGTGTGTTCAGTGTGTGTGTGTATAAGTGTGTGTGCAAGTGTGTGTCAGCCCATCCCACCAGTCCCTGATGACCTGTAGAAGAGATAAGATAAAGAGTGTGTTTAGCATTGGACACTGGCTCGCCTACACTATGAGCGCAGGAGTCTAATGTTCAGGGTTGCGATTAACGCCGGTTTCAAAGGGTTTCAAACTACATGCCATTCTTCATACAGGGGGGTGGTGTTGAGCAGAGGGCAAAGCCCAATTATCAGCCACCAGTTTATGGCTTTATGAGAGTGTTTGATAGAAGCGCTGATAGCACTGTAGCTTATTTTTGTACTGTGTTTGCCCTTGCTTGCATAAACACATGTGAATAGATTAATAGAAAAATACAATATGGAAGAGCACTGAAATGTACGACATGCTGAAATATATACATATGTACTTCAACACACCAGAAATGAGAATTAGTCTCATGTTTAGGTATTTACATTGAAAATACATTACTAATGTACATTACATCTAATATGCTGTAAACGTAAACCTGGTTGTGTTGCATATACACCAGATTTGTTTGAGTGTGAAGGCCTGGGGTCGCCTGACATGGGCCCAGGTCGAGGCACAGGAAAGAGATCAGTCACCAGGTTGATTGATAGAAGGAAGTTTTCTTTTGCCAGAAGGCCACTGAGTTCCTTCCCTATTAGCAGGGACGTTCAATCATCTATAAATCAATACCTGTCTCACTACATTTAACTGAGAGGCAGTGGACATTTGTGTGTGTGTTCCATTCGCTCTTTTTTTCGCATTGTGTGAGTGTGTGTGTGTGTGTGTGAGAGAGAGAGAGAGAGAGTGAGAGAGGGAGTGTGTGTGTGTGTGTGCTGAAAGAAACTACTGGCTACTACATTAGCATGACTAAACTTGTTCACTTGTTCAAAAGCAGCAAACGGTATGGGTGCTGCCTGGGTATCTAACCTTCCTGTACTGGGCCCACAGGACTAGATATACCAAAGCTGTTCATGTATTTGTGAATACAGGACTAAATATACCAAAGTTGTTCATGTATTTATGAATCAGGACTAAATATACCAAACGTGTTCATCTATTTATGAAAACAGGACTAAATATACCAAAGTTGTTCATGTATTTATGAATCAGGACTAAATATTCCAAACGTGTTCATCTATTTATGAAAACAGGACTAGATGTACCAAAGTTGTTCATGTATTTATGAAACATGTTCCCAGTCGTAGAATCTTGTCTACCCTTAAATACAGGCGATCAACATAGATTCGTAGTTTATTCAACAAGGGAAGGGATACGATAATTTTGAACCAGTTGTAAACAACATATTTGACTTATATAATCGATGGACTATTTCACTAAATCATGTTCTTTCCATCTCCTAATGCCCAGTGGATAGTTTGTGGATGGTAGGTGGTCATGCCAGTAAATAAATTGCGCCTGCCTTTCTAGAACCCCTTTGATAAGACACACAGACAGACACACACACACACCTACACACACACACACATACACACACACACACACACACACACACACACACACACACACACACACACAATGCTCTTTACTGTAACTGCCTAGTTTATCATTAACCACATTGATGGGTGCAGGGACACTAATATCACCCTATCATCCTTCGCTTTGTCCCTGTCTGATTGAGGCTGTTCGTTTTGTCTTGTTTTTCAACAGAAATGAAATACCAGAGTAAATTAGATTGAATATAATTAACTGCATATGTTGATTAACATTGTGTTATTGTGAAATAATATTGGTATCAAATTATACAGTACATCATGTTAGTAGAGGACGGGTCAGTATTATCTAGGGTGACCACAAGCAAACAGGCCAAGTGTGGGAGAAGTACTAAGTTTGTGTGGAACAATGTAGGCCATGTGAAGTAACCTTAAACTTAATGTCTATCTAACTGAACGAGAAACATTAGTATTCTGCCTTCGGCTTGCTACCACCTAGTAGTTTCTCCTCTTGTCGAATCCACTGCACACCAGTTAAGCCATAAAAACACAGGCTACAGCTTTTGCTATATGAAAGATATGATGAGCCTTGATGTTGCCTGGCAGTTTTTACCTTATCTGCAAAGTGTGCGTACATTTGTTTTTAAAGATGGAGCCTAGCGTAGAGGGCCTACATCTGCACAGTTTGACTGACAGTAGTTTTTATGTTGCATGTGTATGTTCCTGGTTGCTGCTTTTGACGTGGCGCTTTTAACTAGTGTAGAAACTATACTTCAACGGCTCATGTGCTGAGTGGGTTAAAAAAATGCTTTATGTTCCTATATCTGACAATTAGACATCAAGTGACCAATGAAAATGTGGCACCTTATCTTATCACACAAAGGGTCAAAATGCTGTGCAGTACAACGTGAAGCAGAACTCCCTGGTATAATCTTGTATTATATTGTCTCTCTATGATTTCATCCAGTTGGATGTTATTGTGTTTACACTGTCTTTCCATGGTGTTAAACAACACGAGCAAAAAACTAAACGAGGTCAGCCAAACATGTTAACAAGGTGAAGGTATGGGATGAAACCCTAGGAAACCCCATTTTTGTTATAGTGGGAAAACTCTGTCAGTAACATTTTCTAGACACCTCTGCCAGCTGTCTAGCTGCTCCCTCTATCAGCTGTCTCACTGCTCCCTCTGCAGCTGTCTCACTGCTCCCTCTGTAGCTGTCTCACTGCACCCTCTGTAGCTGTCTCACTGCTCCCTCTGTAGCTGTCTGACTGCTCCCTCTATAGCTGTCTCACTGCTCCCTCTATAGCTGTCTCGCTGCTCCCTCTGTAGCTGTCTCATTGCTCCCTCTTCCAGCTGTCTCACTGCTCCCTCTATAGCTGTCTCACTGCTCCCTCTATAGCTGTCTCGCTGCTCCCTCTATAGCTGTCTCGCTGCTCCCTCTATAGGTGTCTCACTGCTCCCTCTATAGCTGTCTCACTGCTCCCTCTGTAGCTGTCTCGCTGCTCCCTCTGTAGCTGTCTCACTGCTCCCTCTTCCAGCTGTCTCGCTGCTCCCTCTGTAGCTGTCTCACTGCTCCCTCTGTAGCTGTCTCACTGCTCCCTCTTCCAGCTGTCTCACTGCTCCCTCTGTAGCTGTCTCACTGCTCCCTCTTCCAGCTGTCTCACTGCTCCCTCTGTAGCTGTCTCACTGCTCCCTCTGTAGCTGTCTCACTGCTCCCTCTTCCAGCTGTCTCACTGCTCCCTCTGTAGCTGTCTCACTGCTCCCTCTTCCAGCTGTTTCACTGCTCCCTCTGCTCTGTAGCTGTCTCACTGCTCCCTCTGCTCTGTAGCTGTCTCACTGCTCCCTCTGCCAGCTGTCACTAAAGGATGTGTGAATATATAGCAGTTATTCTCTGACATGGAAGCAGAAACGCATGCATTATTTCTCTGCTATTGTTGCATAAATAATGTAATGGTGGGATGTTTGAGTAAGGATGTTTGTTTTCTCTTTATCCAGATAATGGATGTTTAGCGGATCAAGATGTGCTCTCTGCTGTCATCTTTGGGGATAAAGTGTGGAGGGGAGGAGAAGTCGGGTAACACCAGCCTCGTTTCTTACTCAAGCTTAAGAATAGTTTCACATCCAACTAAGATTATAAATATTATACAGTTATGCTGAACATCTCACTTAACTGTCATAAAACCCCCACGTTCATTCATTCATCTTTCTTTCTTACAGAGGAGGAGAGGCATTTACGGGCAAATGACAGGGAGTTTAACCTCTCTTATAAATATGCGGTGAGTGCTTGTGTTCAGAATGTGTGTGTGTGTGTGTGTGTGTGTGTGTGTGTGTGTGTGTGTGTGTGTGTGTGTGTGTGTGTGTGTGTGTGTGTGTGTGTGTGTGTGTGTGTGTGTGTGTGTGTGTGTGTGTGTGTGTGTGAGTGGTCCAGTAATGACGATAATAATTTTTTTCTCTCCACAGAATAATGAAATAAATACTTCTAAGTATAATGTGTTCACGTTCCTGCCACTCACTCAACCTCCTGGAGCAGTTACAGAGGCTGGCCAATGCCTACTTCCTGTGTCTTCTCGGTCTTCAGGTAACTCCTCACCTCATATCTTATTTTTTCTTCTCTACTTTTTTCTTCTCTCTCCTCCTCTCTATCGCTCAAGGGCTTAAAGGTGCTTTTTAATCTTAGATTTGGAAAACAGATAAAGATTTCTGCCTATCTTCTCATGAGTTAACTACAGACATCGAAGGCCAGATAGCAAAACTTAACAAGTTTCTTAACTCCATTAACCATTATCAGTCGATGGTGTTTCATCATCAGTCTGGTCACTTGATGAGTGAAATGCTGTAAGGAGTTTCATTATCATCTGTTTCAATGACTGGGTTCAGTGATGACAAACAGAAGACTAGAGTTACAGTTACAGGTTAAAGTTCAACATGGCAGCTTGACGGTCTACCTGTCATTTCCGTCTCTCATTGTCAGCTGAACGAAATCATCCCATCAGCAATACCGACCCTCTATGGCATTAGTTGAATACATTGAATAAGTTGTTGTGTTCTTCTTATTGCTCTGTCGCTCTCGTCTCCCTCTGTCCCTCTCTCTCTCTCCCCCTGTCTCTCTCTATCTCCCTCTGTGTCTCTCTCTCTCTTCTTTTCCTCTCTATCTCTCTCCTTCTCTCTCTATCTCTCTCTCTGTTTTTCTCCCTGCAGCTCATCCCTGCGATCTCCTCCCTGTCCTGGTTCACCACTGTGGTTCCCCTGCTGTTGGTCCTCTCCATGACAGCAGCGAAGGACGCCACAGATGACATTGTGAGTTCAGGCCATCACCTCTACCCCGATGAACCATATCATCATCATCATCATCATCATCATCATCATCATCATCATCATCATCATCATCATCATCATCATCATCTCTCTCTCTCGTCTCGTCTTTCTCTCTCTCTGTCTGCATGGCTACAACATGCACGCACACACACACACACACACACACACACACACACACACACACACACACGACACACACACACACACACACACACACATACACACACAAGGACACACACAACTGTTTTTCAGCTGGAGATTTGATTTTGATTTTGATTTTTAGAACAGGCATAAAAATGACAAGCAGGTGAACAATCGTAAAGTGGAAGTCCTGGTGAATGGACGGTAAGTCTTTTCCTCCTTTCATGAGGTTCTAACTTCTCCGACTGTAGCTTCCCTTTCCACACCACAGCATCTTTGTAGCTTCCCTTTCCACACCACAGCATCTGTGACTCACCTCACATCAGGAGTTCAGTATCACCCTTCCAGCAATGCACTCTGAACTTCTGAACTCCCTTTTGTTTCTGTTTCTGGTCTCCACAGACTAAAGAGTGAGAAATGGAGGAATGTACAAGTGGGTGACATCATCAAGTTGGAGAATAACCAGTTTGTGACGGTAAGAGACCTGCCAGACGGTCAGCAATGGCCCCCTGATGGAATTGGAATCTACCACACGCAAAAACACAGTTACTTCATGTGACGTGGTATTTATTTATCTCACTCTCCCCTCCTGTCCTTTGACCCCCCCCCCCCCCCCCCCCCCCCCCCCCCCCCCCCATTCCTGGTCCAGGCAGATCTGTTGTTGCTGTCGAGCAGTGAGCCTTTGAATCTGGTTTACATAGAGACCGCTGAGCTTGATGGGTCAGTCACGTGTTTCTTCTGTCAGATCTTATCTGGAGCCCCACCTCTCTCGTATGATCTATTCAGCTTTACACGCAGAATTGTTTAAAACAGCCCCATAATGGAGCCATGTTTTCCTGTCCTCCTTAGAGAGACTAACCTGAAAGTGAAGCAGGCTTTGACAGTCACAGGAGACTTGGGGGATAACATAGACAGCCTGGCAGCCTTCAGAGGTAAGTTACAGGTGCAGGGCACAAGGAAAGGCAGATGACTGTCTGCACAAAACTGCTTTGCCTGATGAAGGGACTGAAACTAAGACCTTATGGGTCTTATAAGGCATACATAATATGTTTACATAATTATACCTATAATAGATTCCCAGATATTTCAGGTTGTCTGTAAGTCGCTTTGGAAAAAAGGATTTCAGGCCCTGGGCTCTGTAAAGTGCCTTGGGACAATTATATACTTTTGGCGCTATATAAATAAAATTGAATTGTATTGAAAAGTGTCTGCTTATTCCTGACCTTTATCTATAGTATATGCTTAAAGTCCCTTTGGAATAAAAGTTTCTGCTGAATGAATACACATAAATAAAATGTTGGACATGCACATTGAAGTTTTGGAGGAATAAAATTTGGAGTGCGGACATCCCCACTTGTCTAACCAAACTCCATCACGACCGGTCCCACTGTGTTTGATCACTGCATTGATCCCCAGGCGAAGTGCGCTGCGAGCCCCCAAACAACCGCCTGGATAAGTTCATGGGGAACCTGGAGGTGGGCGGGCTGACGTCCTCGCTGGACAACGACAAGATCCTGTTGAGGGGCTGCACCCTCAGGAACACCCAGTGGTGCTTTGGCCTGGTGGTGTTCGGAGGTGAGTGCACAAACGTTTTAGGGAGAAGTTCACGGGGGAGCATTGTATCGCTTTAGCATTCTTACCACTTACAGGTCTGAACGTCCACATGTTTAAGGTCTGGCACGTGGAAATCTTTCAGTTCCACACTTTATTTCGTTCTCTCCCTCTCCTTTCCTGTCATAATCTCCATTTCTCTGCCACAGTAAACGAGGGCCTGTAGAGGAGAAGGGGGTGTATTCAGACATAGTGTTGAGGCTGTAGAGGAGAAGGGGGTGTATTCAGACATAGCGTTGAGGTAAGGGTTAGATGACATGAAGTAAACTGGTGGTTCGGGGCGACTGGGTACAAGAGGTAGAGAAGTCGTTTAGTAATCAGAAGGTTGCTAGTTTGATTCACTGGTGAAGCGTCCTTGAGCAAGACACTGAACCCCTAATTGCTCCTGATGTGCAGTGTGCCATCAGTGTAAATGTGTATACATGTGTAAGTCGCTTTAGATGAAAGCGTCTGCTAAATGACTAAATGTAAATGTAAATGTAAATAGTTTGACGTGTGCTGATTTGGCTGAAAGTGACCCTCTAGTTCCTCGCAGGTCCAGACACTAAGCTCATGCAGAACAGCGGGAAGAACAGGTTCAAGCGCACAAGCATCGATCACCTCATGAATGTGCTTGTGCTGTGTGTGAGTACACGCATATATGCATACACAGACAGACAGACAGACAGACACACACACACACACACACACACACACACTACGCACAGTATCCACGCATACAAATACTGTATGAACACATACACACACACACATAGACATAACACACACACACAGATATGTGCATTCACACACAAACACAAGTAGACACCCAAACATATATTCATATACATATAACACACAGACACAAAGACACACACACAAACACACAAAAGCAAGCACACACTCACATAAAAATACTGTATGTACACATACACACACACAGACAAGACACACACACACAGATGTGCAGTCACACACAAACACAAGTAGACACAGACACACACACACACACATACACACACACACACACACACACACACACACACACACACACACACATTAATATCAGGTTATTCCTCTCTTTCTCAGATCTTTGGCTTCCTGGCGTTCATGTGTACCATCCTGGCCATTGGCAAAGGGATCTGGGAGTCCCAGGAGGGCTCAGCCTTCGCTGCCTTCCTGCCCCCTCCGGACGGCAACAATCCTCCCTTTTCTGCCTTCCTCACCTTCTGGTCCTACGTCATCATCCTCAACACTGTGGTGCCCATCTCACTCTACGTCAGGTGTGTGTGTGAACATGTGCATGTGTTTATGTGAGTGTGTATATGAATGTGTATGTGATATGTATTTGATCCATAACTACTGTGTCTCTCTATCCCTTGCTCTTAATTTCTGTCTCCCTTCTTCGCTTACTCCTTTTCCCTTTTTCTTTATCCATTTCTTCCCTTTTATTTTTCTCTTTCTCACTCTCTTTCACACTCTCTCTCTCTCTCTCTTTAACTCTCCACTCTCTGGGTCAGTGTGGAGATCATTCGGCTGGGGAACAGCTACTACATCGACTGGGACAGGATGATGTACCACGCTCCGACCAACACCCCGGCCCAGGCCCGAACCACCACCCTGAATGAGGAGCTGGGTCAGATCAAGTACATCTTCAGCGACAAGACTGGCACGCTCACACAGAACATCATGACCTTCAACAAGTGCTCCATCAATGGGAAATCCTATGGTATGGACAGTTCTAATCCCAGTGACCATAATCAAAGATGACTATTCATCAGTACTGTAGAAGGAATAGACTATACATAAGACCACTTTTGTAAAGTTGTTGGTCCTGTAGAAGTCATATCTGATCATGCAACTCTTCTTCCTCTTATGCAGTGGAGCAGATATGTGAATAAACATAGATAAGCTTTTAAAAAGGCAGAAGTTTCTTTTATCTTATTCCCATCAAATATATTCTGCAGTGAATATTTTTGGACCTCTCATAACTAATGGAGTGGTTGCTTATATGAGTTCCTATTACTTTCCATTATGCAGGAGATCTTTTGGACTTCGCTGGACACAGCATTGAGATCACTGAAGTAAGTGTGTTGTGCAAAACAAGTGAGAGAAGAAATCAAATACTGACGGAACGGTGTCGATCAGGTCACTTAAAGTCATTCTTTAAGTTATTTTACCTTTGAAAATAAAAAAAAACCTTTGACTACTTCTGTTCCTGAGAAATGGTACCAAAGCTTACTTCACTTACTGATCTGCTTACTGTGTTACGCCTTCTTCTACAGAAGACAGCTAAAGTGGACTTCAGCTGGAACCATCTGGCGGACCCAAAGTTCTCTTTCCATGACCCGTCTCTGGTGGAGGCGGTGAGACAGGGTTCGAAGGAGGCGCAGAATTTCTTCAGGCTGCTAGCGCTCTGTCATACCGTCATGCCCGAGGAATTGAATGACGGTGAGCGCCATCTTCTGGACATAAAGTGCTACTGTTTTTTTACTGGTTTTGAGTGGAATGAGTTGACATGTCTCTGACCTAATTACCCTTTCACATGTGAGTTGACTCGCTGACCCACTGACTTGATTCTTCTTGATTTTCCTGTTCAATCCGTATCTCTTCTTTTCTGGCCTTTCTTCTTAAATCTTCACCTCCCCTCTGCTGCCCTGTCCTTTTGTCCCCTTTTACTTCTCTCCTCCTTTTTCTTTTCTCCTCTCATATTTCTTCTTCCCCATCCCTTCTCCATGCCCTCTCCTCTCCATTCATGTCCTCTGCTCTTCTTCCCTCTCCTCTTTTATCTAATCTCATCCCTGAAACAACCGAATGCCCCCTGTCCTGACCCATTCTGTCATTTCCTCATTTCTCTTTTCCTCTACTTCTCTCTCTCTCTCTTTCTCTTTTTCTCTTTCTTTCTCTCCCTTGTCCTAATGTCCCTTCCTCCCCCCCACACTACTCTTTGTCTCTTCCACTTTCTCTTGTCTACCTTCCTGCTCTCTCATTCTCTTCCCCACCCTCCCATCCTTTCCCCTCTCCTCTCCACTCCTCTTCTCCTCTCCTCTCCTCTCCTCTCCTCTCCTTCACTATCCCCTCCTTCCTCTATTTTCTCTTCTGCCCCCCCATTCCTCCCCCCTTTTGCTCTCTATTATTTTTCATCCTGTCCTCATACCTCCCTTCTTTTTCCCTTGACTCCTCTTCTCCTCTCCACTCATTGTTTCTCTGCTCTCCTCCCTTCTCCTCTCTCCTGTATCAGGTGGTATAAACTACCAGGCTCAGTCCCCTGACGAAGGGGCGCTGGTGACGGCTGCGCGTAACTTCGGCTTCGTGTTCCGCGCCCGTACGCCAGAGAGCATCACGGCGGTGGAGATGGGAGAGGAGATCACCTACGACCTGCTGGCCGTGCTGGACTTCAACAACGTCCGCAAGCGGATGTCCGTCATCGGTAATGAGAAAGCCGGGGGTCAGAGGAGTTAGTAAAAGAGAGAAGTCTATGTACGACATAGAGAGAAGTGTTTAGTGACACTCTTCACAAGAGAACTTGAGATCACACCATACAGTTCTCCTGAGATATATTTTACTCCTGCCTTCTCATATCTGATATGTGTTATGTGTGTGTTTGTGTGTGTGTGTGTGTTCTAGTGCGCAGTCCAGAGGGGAAACTAACTCTGTACTGCAAGGGAGCTGACACCCTCATTTTTGAGAGATTGCACCCATCCTGCTCCAAACTAATGGAGGTCACTACGGAACACTTGAATGTGAGTGGCCGTATGCGTTTTTCTCTTTATGTCTTTTTCTATATGCATTAAACTCTCTATGGGAGGTTTATGTGTATAGTTATGTGTGCATACATTTACACCAAATCTAGTTTGGATTTTCTTCTGTATAACGCCAACGTTATTTGTTAACTGGTTTATAAGTATTACAGTGCTGTCTGTGTGTGTGTGTGTGTGTGTGTGTGTGTGTGTGTGTGTGTGTGTGTGTGTGTGTGTGTGTGTGTGTCCATGTGAGGTTTTAGCCAGTCCCCACTCTCTCCTTACCCACTCTCCTGTCTCTGTTTGTCCCTGCAGGAGTATGCTGGAGAGGGCTTACGCACTCTGGCCCTGGCCTATAAGGAGCTGGATGAGGACTACTTTAACAGCTGGAAAAAGCGCCACCATGAGGCCAGCACTGCCATGGAGGACCGCGATGAGAAGCTGGATGCTATCTATGAGGAGATTGAGAAAGACTTACAGGTAATGCTCATGGTGAACACCAATACTAAATATAAGTTTCCCCTTCATGGCATAAAGGCCTGGGTATTGGAAAAAGAGAATAACATCAACCAATTCTCTTTGAGTCATTTTGAAAACATACAGACACAGAGGTAGTATCTCTCACCAGTCCAGGTTAAAGGTGAGAGGGATGAACTAGGTGAGTATTAATAACTTTAGTTATTTCTGAAGTATACAGAGGTTGTCCCTCGTTTCATCCTTTGTCAGATTCAATCTAAATCAAATTAGAAACAAGATTGCATTTAATTCAGATGAGAAATAACTTCAAACAGCCAAATATGGCATTTGTAACATTTTAAACCAGGCACACAAATTCTTGAATTGTTTGTTTGCTGTACATGACATGTCATAAGGTCATATAAAATAAAGAGCTGCCAGCACTTTCAAGCAAACGGACAAGACAGTCTGGTGGATAATAAAAGAGCTCTTTCCTCAGAAAATATCTCACATTGATTTGGAGCAACTTAAACAAATCTAAATCATTCCCAGACAACACCATTAAATAAATATTTTTTATGGAATTGAGGTTTGGCCTTCAAGCCTCCAGGTAGTTTTGGGTCAAATTTCAAATCACATCATTATATATTCCAGGTGTTCAGAATAGGAAAAGACAAACATACAAATATTATTTCTTTCAGTGTGATTGCCACACGGAAGCCATTTGGATTCAGGAATTATTTGGACATATAGAATGTTTTTCTCCAGCAACAATGGCAGATAACATGTGACCTTGCCCGCAAATTGGTGGATGACCTTCCCAGGATTGCTTGAAAAAAATCCTGTGATGCCAAAGAACCAATACAATGTTTAAACTAATCCTACACTGTCTATGGGATATATGAAGTCCCATATGTGCCTCGGTCAATGTCATGTTTACCTTGGACAGGACTAGGACAGCCCCCGACTTTTCCTGTTATCGCAAAAAGTAGGTCAACGTCGCATGTGGTCAAAAACAACAGCTTGTTTTTGTATTGTTCCCATGGGAAATCCTATATACGGGGGTGCCAGCTGAAGTACTCTGTAGGTTAAGCCAGGAAACAGGGTTTAGTGAAACAGTTAGAACTGTCATGAGGGCAAAAGTTAGGTCATCCTTTGTCACAACAGAATGAAAACATTGCTCTATATGAATACTTGACAGAAATAATGAAAAGTAGATGAATACACAGTATGTGGATCTCATTTAAGGTTGAGTAAAAGTGTGTGTATTTGTATTTGTGTGTGTGTGCGTGTGTGTGTGTGTGTGTGTGTGTGTGTGTGTGTGTGTGTGTGTGTGTGTGTGTGTGTGTGTGTGTGTGTGCAGCTCTTGGGAGCCTCAGCAGTCGAGGATAAGCTACAGGATGGTGTCCCCCAGACCATAGAGCAGCTCTCCAAGGCCGACATCAAGATCTGGGTGCTGACTGGAGACAAACAGGGTCAGTGACACATGCGTCACAAACATTCACACATTCATGATCCACTTCCCTTAGCACTCACTCACTCACTCATTCAGTCACACACAGCCACATTCCACCAGTCTATCATACACTCACTCACTCACTGAATAAATGCAACGTCCAAATGTGAAAGTGTTCTTAATAAACCAAACACTTCAACCACCACGATGTTATTGACAGTAATGGTAGCAGGAGGTCCCTGTATAGCTGATTTACCTCCAAGCTGCCACCATCTGTCTTTTTCATGATGGTGTTGGATTTTTTTTCATGTGTTGTGTCAATACAGAGACGGCTGAGAACATTGGCTACTCGTGCAACATGCTGAGGGAGGAGATGAAGGAGGTGTTCATCGTGGCGGGAAACACCAGAGAGGAAGTGGCAGAGGAGCTGCGGTATGTCACCTCCTCCCTGCTTCACACACACACACACACACACACACACACACACACACACACACACACACACACACACACACATACACACACAGACCACTCACACCTCACACACACACACACACACCACTCATATCTCACACACACAACTCACAGCCTCACAACAGCTAAAGTTCTTATATTTCTGCATTCAACAGCAGACATAAACTTGTTTCTGATAAACAGACATGGTACTGTATTCAAAGTGCAATTAAGAATTTACAACCTTAGCAAGTACTTAACACTCTGTAGAGTCTTGTATCACACCCTTCTCTGGTTGCCTTGGGAACACACAGAACTGCCAGGAAGAAGATGAAACCAGATTCATCGGATGAGCCGCCCTTCCATAAGAGTGGCTTTCTGGGTAAAAAGAGTGAGGTGGTTGAGGATGAGACAGTGGAGAGCGAGTATGGCTTGGTCATCAATGGACACAGTCTGGTGAGTAAGAAAAGAGAATCTACATTAACTTAGGACATAACAGGAGGACACCATTGACATGCTTGGGCCCAGAAATGATTTAGTTGCCGAAGCCTGTCTGCACCGTAACTAGTTCATACTCATCTTTAAAGGCATCTCTTTTTTTGTAAGCTGGGATGGCTGTCTGCTCGTGTACTATAGTGATTATTTGTCTATTGTCTGTCCTTGTGTGTGTGTGTGTGTGTGTGTGTTTGTGCATGTGTGTGTGTGTGTGTGTGTGTGTGTGTGTGTGTGTGTGTGTGTGTATGTGTCTGTCTGTGTGTGTGTGTGTGTGTGTGTGTGTGTGTGTGTGTGTGTGTGTGTGTGTGTGTGTGTGTGTGTGTGTGTGTGTGTCTTTGTATCCTCAGGCCTTTGCCCTACAGGAGGATCTGCAGCTGGAGTTCCTGAGGATGGCCTGCATGTGTACGGCTGTGATCTGCTGCAGGGTCACCCCTCTGCAGAAGGCTCAGGTGGTGGAGCTCGTCAAGAAGCGTAAAAAAGCTGTGACACTCGCCATTGGAGACGGTGCCAACGACGTCAGCATGATCAAAGGTGGAAAGCAGGAGAGAGAGAGAGAGAGAGGGAGAGAGAGGGAGAGCGAGAGAGAGAGAGAGAGAGAGAGAGAGAGACTAGCGGCACTTAACAGAGGGATAGACTAGATGAATAGATTGATGAAGCAGAAATTGACACATTAAGACAAATCCGAAAAAATAGTTGACACTGTAAAAACATACCAAAAACTGTACATTTAGCATGCTACAGAAGCTTCTTTACAACCTGTGTTATATTAATCTGTGGAATGAATTGCGCTGTTCACCTTCACTTAGTTATACACCCTCTCTCGCACCTCTGGTACCCACAGCTGCCCACATCGGCGTGGGCATCAGCGGGCAGGAGGGCATGCAGGCTGTGCTGTCCAGTGACTACTCCTTCGCCCAGTTCCGCTACCTGCAGCGCCTCCTGCTTGTGCACGGCCGCTGGTCCTACCTGCGCATGTGCAAGTTCCTGCGCTACTTCTTCTACAAGAACTTCACCTTCACCTTCGTCCACTTCTGGTACGGCTTCTTCTGCGGATTCTCAGCCCAGGTGAGAGAACCAGTGGTCTTGCCTCTTGGTGTCTGTGAGTGTACAAATGTATTCTCCATGCAGACCACAGTAATGTGCTGTTATAGGTGTGGATCGAAGCCTCGTAAGCATTATCTGCAGTTAGATGTAGAAAGTGATACAGTTGCTCTTTTCTTATCCGATTAGATCCGCAGGAAATGTGAAATGGCCATTTCAAGGTTCATCTTGCTCAGTGCACATTTGTGGACATCAAAGATAAGACAAGATAGAAAGAGATAAGATGTTGAGCTGTGCTTTTCTTCTCCACAGACGGTGTATGATGAGTGGTTCATCACACTCTACAACCTGGTATACACAGCCTTGCCTGTCCTTGGCATGGCTCTATTCGATCAGGTGAGTGTGCGTGTGCGTGTGCGTGTGTGTATGTGTGTGCGTGCATGTGTGCGTGTGTGCATGTGTACATGTGTATACATGTGTATGGATGGGTGGGTGTATGGAGCTAGTATATCAACATCATCTGAGGTCAAGTGTAGTATGTGTATGCCTGTTGTCAATAGCATTAATTTCCTATGAGTGGCTACAAATGATAATGCCGTTCAAACCACAAATCCAAGAAATCCATAACCATCCAGGCCTTCCAGGCCCGTTCAACGCTAGTGACAGGTGTGAGAGGTGTTTAGTTTGCTTGTGTACACATGTGTCAGTATATTTGTTTGTTTAATTTAACGCTTTGCTGTCTCTCTCCCATCAACCTATCTCTGACCATCCGTTCCCCACGTTCCTCTGTGTTTGTCTTACTGTCTCTGGATATTTCTTTTACTTCATACTCCTTCCTCCTAATTACTTGTTTGTCTTCCTCCCTTTCTTTCTTGTCTGTTTGTCTGCCCCCCCCCCCCCCCGCCCCTTTCTGTTCATATTGGTAATGAAATGGCAATAAAAATGGTTCATTTGGCTACACCTGTAAGATCTAAGATACATTCTACCCCCTCTCCCTCTCTCCCTCTCTCTCTCTCTCTCTCTCTCTCTCTCTCTCTTCTCAGGATGTTGACCACCGCTGGAGTTTCCGCTGCCCTGAGCTGTACACGCCGGGTCAACTGAACCTGTACTTCAGTAAGCGGGCCTTCCTGCGCTGTATGATGCACAGCTGCTACAGCTCCCTCATCCTCTTCTTCATCCCCTACGCCGCCATCCACGGCACAGTCAGGGATGACGGCAAGGACATCGCAGACTACCAGTCCTTCGCCCTGCTCGCACAGACGTGTCTGCTCGTGGCAGTCAACATGCAGGTGAGTCCGCTGTGGGCCGCTGTGTGTCTCTCTCGTGCTCTCTCTCTTTCGCTTTCTTATACACACACACACACACATAATCAAACTCACTCTCATGGTGTGTGTGTGTGTGTGTGTTTTTATTGCAGCTTGGTCTGGACACAACCTACTGGACGGCTGTTAATCAGTTCTTCCTCTGGGGCAGTATGTCTGTGTACTTTGCAGTCACCTTTACCATGTACAGCAATGGCATGTTTCTCATCTTCACCTCCACATTCCCTTTCGTTGGTGAGTCTCCCCAAGTGTGTGTGTGTGTGTGTGTGTGTGTGTGTGTGTGTGTGTGTGTGTGTGTGTGTGTGTGTGTGTGTGTGTGTGTGCTTTACCATTAAGAACCTTCACCACACACATTATCATCATTACCCTCACCTCATGGCACTGTCTGTAATGGCATGCTGAGTTAAAGTAATCAAATCACTAAGTACCCTGCAAAGTTTTGTTCAGCTGCACGTGTGTGTGTGTGTGTGTGTGTGTGTGTGTGTGTGTGTGTGTGTGTGTGTGTGTGTGTGTGTGTGTGTGTGTGTGTGTGTGTGTGTGTGTGTGTGTGTGTGTGTGTGTGTGTGTGTGCGCATGCGTCTCAGGTGTGGCCAGGAACTCCCTGAACCAGCCCAACGTGTGGCTCACCATCCTCTTGACATCTATCCTGTGTGTGCTACCTGTGCTGGCCTACCGCTTCCTCTATATGCAACTGAGGCCCACCATCAACGACAAGGTACCTATACACATACAATCCCACATATAGTAGAGGAGAGCACACACACACACACACACACACACACACACACACACACACACACACACATATACATATATATGTGTACAGTACAGTCACACAGTCACTATGGCCATCCTAACTCTTACAGCTATATGACACTTCGACCCTAATGCACAATGCATCACTGTGAATGGTGTGGTTGATCCAATTTACATGTATTATTTTAGCAGATGGCTTTATCTAAAGTGGCTCACGGTACAAATATAGGTTACATTTTCATCACTAGCCTGGGTGTACTCCCTGGGAATCAAATCCATGTAGTTGTTTCTAGCAGCTTACTGCACAAGATGAGCCACAGGAATGCATACTATAAAGACAGCTTTAATGTGACAAACTGGAGCAGAAGAGACAGAGTCCTGCTCTCCCTGCCTGACCCTTCAGCACTGCTGCAGACTGCCTGAGACAGTGGGGCTTATTCACCCATTCAGAGCTATTTTTGGGCAGGCACTGTCAGGGTCACCTCACATGTGCGTGCTGGAGGCCTCTAGCAAAAGCTGTCAGTGTGAAAGTGAATCAGGAAAACACAGTGCTCCTGTACTCCACAGTACTCATGAAGGAAAAACTGCTGCCAGCTGACTAGCAGAAATGGCTGAGAATATGAGGGAGTTATCTGTTATGGGCAACCTAAACAGACCCCTTACCCTAGGTCTAAATGCCTTTTAGAACAGTAAAAGGATGAATTTTGAATAAAATATCCAGTTTTCTGTGCCGTTTAGCACCCAAGTGAGGGACTATTTACTATGCTACAGTTCTTCCATATAATGCCGCAAATGGATAATACGCAATAATATAACTGACCGGGTTCCCTTGTTCTGTCCAGGTGCGGTACAAAGTCAGACAAGACAAAGGTCCCCCTCCTGATGCTCCACGCCGCTTCCGTCCTCGTCGAATCAGCACGCGTCGCTCAGGTTACGCCTTCTCTCATTCGCGTGGCTATGGTGACCTGGTGACCTCCGGGCGCTTCCTGCTGCGCCCAATGAAGAGCCGGACGGCCCTGTTCTCCCGCTCCGCCTCCTCTGGGTTAACGCTGTCGGAGGAATCTCCACAGATTTTTCGCCCCATAGCCGAGGAGCCCATTGCCTAAACCACCTACACAGACACACACACACACATACATACACACACACAGACACACACCCAGCCACATGCACAAACACACACAGACACATCTTCACTTAGTGGTTGGTCTGCCACGACGAGTATCAGATCCGACTGCATCTGACTGAACTGTGGACTTTACACATAACTGTAGCTAACACTAAAAGGAGCATTTAAGGAATGTAGCACTTCATGAAAGTGCATTGACGTTGTCAGGGACTGGACTGCATCACTGGACTGGTCATCAGGCCACCTCTATGTGACCTTGAGTCACTAGGTTTCCTAGTCTGGAGAGAGGGAAATGCACACTGGACTATAGAGGTTCAGTTTGGCTGAAACAAAGTTTGCAAGGAAGTGAATGAAAAGTCACCACACACTCTAGCTCCTATGCAAATGGCTTCTGTAAAAAAATAAAAAAAAAGACCAGTCTGTCTACCATAAATTTGCCGCTATCATTATCAACCAGGAGTTGTATATCATCATGTATCAGCAGGTCTGGAGAGTGTGGTGGCATTGGTGGCGAATGACTGTCCATTTGTAAAGGGCATTGATCGAAGGCTGAATGTAAAGAAGAGATGACAGAATTCTGTTTCCTCTATCAGATTAATTGCTCTTGCTCAAGATACTGCCAAATCCTCTCTTGTAGTTTCCAAGTGGCTGCAAATACTGCATAGTACAATACTGTGAATTTTGTTTTCTTAAAAAATAGAAAAGGAACAATTGTGATTGCTGGCAGATAAGCGCTCAATGATTAATTTAGACTGAAACATTAACATCTTGACTCAAAGGTCTACATGTCTTCTGATGTTGAGCACTTCCCATGTACACTTTAAAAGGGAATTAGAATGTAAAACAGAAAACTACCCTAAATGTATTACATTACGTTATGTGTTTTAAGTCTTAAAAGGTGTCCTGGCACTCTACCTAATCTTGTAAGTGATGTACGATTGCATTTCAAGTGCAACATTAATAAACCACATTCCCTTATGAAAGAGGATCGCCAGTCATGAAAACAATGGCTCATAAGAAATACCGGAGTAGGGAAGGGTAATTTCTAGAAATTATGAAGGTACTGAAATTGTGATTAATCAGGTTATTGAAGAATTTTCATTCGTTTGCAGATGTCATGATATCGTCTTAAGCATTTTGTTGTCATGTATTTCATCAATGTATCAGTCGTGTATTTTAACGAAATTAAAGTCTTGACGACGTTTTTGTACTTTCAGCAGAATGTATAATGTACGTGCCTTGTGTACTGTCATGTTTTGTTTTAATTATGCATGATTTCACCAATAACAAATACATTTGATGCTTTTGGGCTTAAGTAGTATTGCTTTATCACAGCAATAAAAAGTTGATATTTTCTACACCGCTGTGTAGCTCATTCTCTTATAATATGGGGATGATGTTAGGATTGTATTTCGGATTGATCCATGACACTAACGCGATCTACTGAAATCTGAGTGAAGCGATGCTCAGCGTGGAGATACAGTAAGCGCTATGACGCATGAGCTGTTGGTCTCAACATTTAGTGCGGTTTTGCGAGGCAGAGACGACCTACATCTCATGCCGGGATGGTTCCAATGGATATAACGGTGAGTCGCGGTTTACCGCTTTACAATGTTTACAGATAGAATGTCTTATTCTAGCCTCATATAACTATTTCAACTATCGCATACGCACCCGGTTCCTTACGTAGAATATGACGGTTTTTTTTGTTTATCTCAAAGAGGTTGAATACAGTATGAAATTACGTCCTGGAAAATAAATCGCCTTCAGCCTTCTCGTTTTTTTTTAGAAGGAATGTGCAAATGTTTGCGCATGATTCTTGGTGCAGTCTAAGCAAAATCGCTGACCTACATTTTGCTGTACATTTTGATGTGCAGCCCGGTATGCGCATACTGGAACACATACATAGCGGAAGTTGCCGGTAAGTTTCACATGTGTATGTTTTTGTCATGAGCGTGCTGCGGTTGTTTCGGTTATTCGAAATTTCAACAAACATTCTGAGTCTGGTGAAATTGGCGTAACATTTCGTAGTTGTGCTTTGGAAGTGTTTTCGTTTACGTAGACTGTCTTGATTACACATTGTAGCCTGTATCATTTTATTTTTTTATTTCATTTTGTTTGTTATTACATACTACTAATGTAGATATTGTAATGAAAACCTGTGTATGTTTTTTATTGTGCTCTTAAACCCCCCCCCCCCCCCCCCAAAAAAAAATATATACACAAACACACACATATAGCCTACTATCTCTCTTTCCCTCCCCCCCCCCCCCCCGCCCCTCTCTCTCTCTGTATGATTGTGAGTTTAAGTGTGTCTGAAAAGCACACACAAAATGACACTGACCAATCCCCTGACCCCCCTGTGTCTGAAGCTTGACAAGGCTCAGAATGAATTGGTATGATTGAGTACGGCTACAAGACTGAGAGTGTCCGCATCTGCAGTAGTTATCATGTCCTGGACTCACCCCAAATAAATGGCTTGCTTAAGATCAAGTCGGGCTCAGGTCTGGCCCAGGCCCCGGCAGGACCATTCCCAGAGTCTGCTGCTATTTACTGTAAGCTCCCCTATCGCTGATGCAAGCTGTGCAGCCTCATTACTATCCCACTGCACAGCACAGCACACTACAGCACACAACAGGCTCCGCTCTGCCATCATGTTCTAGTATGCATCCTCCCCTCCAGTCGATATAAAAAGTAATATTGGCTTGACTGCAGGGCCGAGTGCAATCACGCTAACACAATTACATCCTCTCCACGGGCAGGGAAATAGTCTCTGACAGGAGAGTGGGAGAGAGGGAGAGGAGGCAGGAGGGGGTCAGTCAGCAGCCCGTGGTCTCATTTCCACTGGACAGAACTGCTACCAAGGCAGAGCCTCACTGTTCTCTTAGTCCTGCCTGGAGGTGGGGAGAGCAGAGGGAAGCGGCACAGCATAGTGGCACTGCAGGTTTGCTGTGTCAGACGTGGGGAGTATGTCTAATTTTCCAAAGCGCTTATTAGTCATCAGCAGCAGCCAGGGGTGGCCTACTTTCCCCCAAAGATCATCTGACGTTTAAGTAATTTCTCCCCCATTCAGTATCAACCACAGACTGATCGGTGCAGGTCCGGTTAATGGGGCTGTTGCCCATCGAAGATCATTACAGATATTGATGAATTGATAGTAGCAGGAGAGGGCTGTGTGTTTGGTTCACTTAGTGAATGTCATAATCATAATCTCAGATACCACTGTGCACTGCAGTGCCTGTGTTTGCCTCATTAATGGCATCTCCTCAGTAATGGCTTTGTGGGGATCAGTAGCTGCCGGGATTAGCAGATCATGTTGCTGCGATTGATAGATTTGATAGGCGGCCAGGTGGGTAAGTTTTTTGGGGTATGGTCAAACTAAGGTTATTGTTCAGTTTACAGCAAAGCAGAAGTGTGTGTGTGTGTGTGTGTATGTGTGTGTCTGTGTCTGTCTGTGTCTGTCTGTGTGTGTGAATGTGTTTCTGACTGTATGTTGGTGTGTGAGAGTGTGTGTGTGTGTGTGTGTGTGTGTGTGTGTGTGTGTGTGTGTGTGTGTGTGTGTGTGTGAGTGTGTGTGTCTGTGTGAATGTTCGGAGGGGTAGCCCATCTTCATTGCTCCACCACAGATGTTGAGCAGATTATTGACAGATTATTCCCCATCTGGGAGACAGCCTACTGATTGTCAACAAGTCTATCCCACTTCCTAGATTGAAAGAGACAGATAGAAATAAAACAAAAAGAAGGGTTCAAATTTTTTAAACTATGGCATCACCAAATAATACCACTCTTTAGCAAAATCCCTCTATGTATTTACATTTGAATTTATATACTGATAGTGAAAGCAGCGTATTTTGTCTGCCATGTACAAAGTGCTCATTAATTCAGGGATTATTCTATCTTGATCTCTCTGTGCATAATTGTGTGGTCCTTTGTTTTGTATAAACAATATTAAAAACAAGTACAACGAAGTGTAATTCAGCAGACTGAATGTCTGAGGAAGAGGAATTATCTTTCACTGAGAGGGTTGGCAAATCTGTCGTCCCCTCAAGTTCAGTCTCACGGAACAAATTAGTGAGCATGCTCAGTGGCGTCCAGGATGCTGCTGTGACAGGACTGTGTGGGTCTCAGAGAGAGGGGATGTGAGAGGAGAGAGGGAAAGCGGGATCTGAAGGGAAAAAAGGAAATGGAATGGAAGCCTGTAAAGATGCAACTGTGAAAATCCAATATGATTTCAGAATCATTTATGACCGTCCTGCCTTTATTGTATTTGAGATTTGTGTGTTTTAGTTTAATAAAAAGTGAGATAGAAGGTAGGAATACATATGAATATTATAGATTATGAAATGATAAGAAATATGAAGTAATAATATTTAAAGGACAGTCTCTTCAATGGACTGGCTCTGGTTGCTCCCACAGAGTGGCTGAGTTTGTCTCACTTGATAGAAGTAAAGTATCACGGCTGATTGAGCCGCTGTGACCTGGGTTAATGTCTGGAATGCCCACGACTTCAGTGTAACAGTGGTTCGGAGCTAATCAGCCAAATCGACAAGAAGAAACCCCCCCCCTGCAGAATTGAGTTTGAGGTCAGAGGCATTTTATTCAGCTTCAGTGAGCTATGTGTCACGCACTCAGGGTTTACCTTGTGTTCCATCTCGTAGTCTTAGGATGAGACAGCCATTCAAGATGAAACCCGAAGATATGTGGTTTGGTATATATATATATATGGCTATATTCTATTTAGCAGGACTGTATAAAACATAGTTATCATTCAGTAAAATATTCCTTTTCCCCCCCCCCCCATGGCTCAATGGTTTTAGGTGCCTTTGGATCATGGAGACGGACATCTCTACATTATCTACACTACCCATGTCCCTGAGTATTCAGGGCCATATGGCCACGGTCCTGGGCTCAATGGTGTGAACTAACACTTCCCCGTTCCCATTCACGGACTTGACAGATTTTAACTGGTGCAGAGAGATGATGAACAGTTCTGCCAGCCTATCAGGGGAGACTCTGTTCCTGCGTCAGGCTGCTCTGTTGCTTGAGCACCCGCCTCCTGCATGGAAGCGGTGCAGCGCTGTGCAGCGACCTACCCGGCCGTGCTCCCTCAACCTCACATACACCATCTCCCTGCCCACACCAGCGCAGCAGGACCCATTCAGGGAGGTTGTGAGCTCTTTGGCAGAGTCAGAGAAGGAAGATGGAGGAGATATAGAGGAGAAGGCTCAGCCTTCAGACCAAATGCAAGCCTGCTCCTCATCAGCTCGCAATCTCAGTGGCGGAAGTTCCCCATCAGACTTCACCGTGAGCAAGGAGAAGCCATTTGGAGATAGGGGTACGCCACGATGGGTCAACCCCTTCATCCCAGAGCAAGAGAGGAGGAACAAGGTTGGTGAGGATGAGGAGGAAGAGGATGATTTGGACGGCGATAACCTGCACAAGTACCAGGAGGACTTTTCCTTCCAGCTCCATGGAGACACCAGGGAAGGGGATGGGGACGAGGGTCTGCCGTATCCTGCAGAAGAAGAAGCCCAACACCACGGTGCTGAGAATGCGGGAACGCGCAGAACCATGTGGAGCCAGGAGAGGGGTGTGTCCAAAGAGCTGGAGAACCTCTGTCAGCAGGGTGTCGAGGTCCGGCCTCGTTGTGATTCTAGAAGCATCCCGATGATTGTGGACTGTGGGGATGCCGACTGGGGTGAGTCAGGAGACAGCGATGGTGGAGTCCTCACGAGGAAGTCCTCCCAAACGTCTGCCAATTGTCCCTGTGCTCTCAGTAAACCGCACAGGGAATCTGAGAGCTTAGTGGACAACGTCAGCGACTCCTCCAGTTCGGACGGAGTCCTCGTTAATTTCAGCACTATCTACAACAAAAGCAACAACGCAGTAGAAGCCATTCCATTTGACGTGGAAAGCCGAATAGATCCCTCACGCGGAATAAGCTCCTTATCACAAGATGAGTCCAACCCAACACCCTGCTGGCCACCACAGGGCATCGACCCCAACTGCAACTACCAGCTGGACTCTGAGGGTGTCCCGTCTCCGGTGGCCTCGGACGTGACCCTCTGTCTCCATGCTCAGACTCGACTGGCCGTTACCACCCAGAACTACTACAAGCTGGTGACCTGCGACCTCTCGTCGCAGTCGTCCCCTAGCCCGGCCTGGTCCTCAGTGACCAGCTGCTCAGAGGGCCAGGTCAGCCCCACTCCACCCCCTGAGTACTTCCTCTTCAGGAGAGATGGTGAGGAGGGGAGGATGGAGGCCCAGCCAGAGGAGGAGGTACACCAGATAAGCATCATAAATTATGTCATAATAGATGATGGCATCTTTAAAAAAGAAGTTGTGCTGAAAATACTGTTCAACTCAGAATAAAAAAATACAACTCAATTGTAAATTAGATGGAATAAAACAGTAAAAGCAACACTATGCATCAATTTGGCACTTTTTGAGGTATGTTTGATATGCAACTAGTGTTGGTATCATCTTCAAATTTATTTCGATTATACATGGTCATGCGAAGAACACAAAAAACACCTGTCGTGAGAGAAAGAAATTGTCCCAGACATTGTTAAGACATATATGAGCTATTAAGATTAAGGGTTATATAGTTTTAGAGGGTTATGTATTTTTGGACATAGCACTGGGGCTGGTTGCCTCTCATTACTCTCATTTACTTCACTTGTACATACATTCGCTTAATTCTATTTCACTAACATTGCAGAGAGAAGAAGAGCCAGTGGAAGACATCACCAAAGGCAGCACGGAGGACCCATTTAGGAAGCTCACTCGCAGTTGTGACACCACCACCACTAAGCGCCTCCTCTCACCTGCACAGCAAACCCTGCCACGTGTGCCAAGCTGTCCCGGCCACCTCACAGCCCCTGGCACCAGGCAGCATGTGACCAGCTTTGCAGAGATCGCCCACTGCAAGAGGGGGACAGGAGACACGTCCTCCCTGAGGACCTCTGCTGAAGATCACCAGTCACCCTCTGGGTCTCAGGTCCCCCAACGGCTCTCCATGGTAACAGATACAGAATATGAAGGTTCAGCATCTACACTCTCTCTCCCTAATCAGGACAACAAAATACCTGCAAAAATGGATGAAGACAGCCTCCCTTCAACCTCTACAATGGAAGGTAAGAAATATTGTTGGGATGTTATGGACCTTTATCATTATTGAGTGAAACTAAATTAGGTGTAAAGTGGTGTAGATCCTTGGGAGGTTTGTGCAAACGGTGTGTGTACTAAATCAATAAACAGTCATGGTATAGCTTGGTATAGGCAAAGAGTTATGAAACAACTCTTGTTAAAATAAGCTTTTTCAAGTTCCTCTTAACCAGAATCTCATCAGGAATCATTGGCTTTTCACCTCATCACAGATCCATAGGAACTTTCAATCAGATGTCGTATTAGCACCAGGCAGCAACACAGAAGCTTCTCAGTTAATGGGTCGACGGCGAGTGGTTTAATCATGTCCTTGATGCTTCATTGTAATTATGTGCGTTATTCCCTTGCGTCTGTCATCTAGGGGCTTGTTCGTCGTCTCCAGGGGTGGTGCGTTTCAGTAAGGAGCAGAGGCCCACGTCTCTGCCCATCCAGCCTTTCGTCCTGCAGCTGCCTCCGGGGAAGCAGCAGAAGCCATTGGGCTCCCTCCTCAACCAGTATCTCAGTCATGGCAAGTCCGGCACCCACAGGGGCAAAGGCAAGGGGAAAGGCAAGGCCGTGCCCACCTTCCTTCGCCCCTCACCCCTGGGGGGCTACTCCTCGCTTCAGCTGGAGGCGGCCTCCAGTTCAGACACCTGCTCCACCTGCACCCCCAGCCCCGTCCCGTTCCCACACCACTCAGCCTTGGTCCTCCACCACCCCACCAGCCCTCCTGACATGCAGTGCCACCCTGACAAGAACCAGAGCTGCTCAAGCAACCCCTTCAGGCCATATATGTTTCAGAGTAGCCCAGACGAGACCCTTGACTGCCAAAGCAAACACAGTGAAGACTCCACGTCGCCTCCACCACAGACTTGTGCTAAACTGAGCCCGGAGGCTTCACAAGGCATCTGCAGCCCCAAGTGTGATTCCAGTCTGCGCACTCAGCACACTCTGGAGCCAAGTCCCAAAATGGTCGACCCCTTTCAACCCCTTTCAGCCCTGTCTTCATACGGGGAGGAGTGTCAGGCGATCGAGACCACGCCTGTCTGGGACATCAGCCATCGCGGTCCGAGCCCTGCGGTGACTTCTGTGACCTCTCTGAACACCCCGACCTGCTTGGCCTCCTGTCCTGCAGAGAGACCCCAGGCTCAGTGCAGCTGCAGTGGAGCCCTCAGTGCTGCGGCCAACTGCAGACCTGCCATACCCAAGTGTAGGTGTAGGATTATGTGTGGTTAAGGGTTAGGGTTAAGGTCTGATTATGTGGTCAAGAGTTGGATCTCATAATTTAGGTTTAAGTTTCTTCCTGATGATGTGTTTTTATTCATAAGAAACACTGTAGCTGTCAATCTAAAACAGATAATTTTCTGAGAACACACTAAAATTGTAGGAGCTTTTGTGTGTGAGATGCAGATTTAAAAGAAATTGAAACGGTCTTCTAATTAGATCTTTATAAGATACTTTATTTCTTCATTTGAGGTTTCAGGGAAAGCTTTTTACAGATCTATCTTATTAACCGTTTGAAGTACAAAGATACACACAAGCAACATATTTTTTAGTGTCATTTGAATGTGTGCATATATATTGAATTGTTCATTATCCTAAAGCAGTAGTTCAACTCAGAACAATAGAGCTTGGCTCTGCTTGGCTCTATCTGGCTCTGATGCCATACCTTTCAAGGCCACTGCAGGAGGCTGCTCTTTAAGAACCCTGGCAATTACTGCTTTTGTTCCATCGGAATTCTAGAAGTTTGACCTTAACATTAAGGCCTTCTCTGTGTGACTAAGCAGGTTTCCAAGGGAAACGGCATCAGCCTCAGCCTCAGCCTCTGCAAGGTGACTCATTCTCCCTGACTGACAGGCCACCGGAAGAGTTCTGCCTCTCCCCTGACGCCTCCTCTGAGACGCTCTCCATCGACCTGCTGCAGAAAAAAGGTGAATGAGAAACACAAAATACAGTCTGGTGATCACATGCTAGGCAGCTCATTCAAACTCTCCCCTGGAGTATGGCAGGTTGAGGATTTTGGTGTTTGGTGTTTTGAGCTTGATCCTGAATGAAATAGGAGAACGGTATTTATTTTTCCATGGTAACACATTCATAGAGGCATTCAAAGTGTCCGCCACAAAGAGTGTAGTGTAAGACACCTTCTGACTACCTTCTGCCTGCTATATGTGCATATACTGTAATAATATACCATGCTGTAACAGTACACAGACATGTAGGTAGAACATATACTACAAATACTGTGAAAAGGTTAGTTGTTTAGTGATTAGATTAGTGACTTGTGCAAGTGACTTGGTGTACTTGATTAAATTGAATTGAGAAAAAAATCAAGATGGCTTCTGCATTTACAGTACGAAAGTGAGTCCATCTTGCTGGTGTAGTTCTGTGGAGAGAGGAAGAGAGAGAGAGAGTGTTTCTCTCAGCTCTGCTCTGGGATGGGCAGAGAGGGAGAGAAAGCTTTGCCTTCACTGCAGCTCTGCCTTCACTTCCCTGAAGGGGCTGCCTTTGAATTGTGACCTACTTATTCTATCTCTCCTTGCCCATGATTGGCTAATCCCAGCTGTGTTTTGGTGTGTGTGTGTGTGTGTGTGTGTGTGTGTGTGTGTGTGTGTGTGTGTGTGTGTGTGTTGTGCTTGTGCACATGTCAGATTGTTAGTATTTGATGTCTTTTTCCTTTAGGTTTATTCCCTGACATTTAGGTTAGCTGCATCTCCAGCATCTGGAGAGGATAATCTTCTTCGGTTCAACCACAAAACTCATCTCAGCATGCACATAAAGCTTGTCATATTTGAAAACATCTTCATAGTTAAAAATGGAAAGGGAATTTAGAATGTGAAGATTCCTCTATTATGGATGCTCTCAGCACCTGTTTTATGTGATAATGTATCTGTCTCCTCTCTCTCTCTCTCTCTCTCACTCACTCTCTCTCTCTCTCTATATCTGTCTCTCTCTCTCTCACACACACACATACACACACTTATACACGCTCCCTGTCAAACCCCCCACCCCCCGCTGTCTGCTTCCTCTCTCTAGCTCTGCTAAAAGCTGTGAGCTCAGCTGTGGATTTGATCGTCACATATATTGAACACCCAAGTCGAGATCCAGATGAAAAGGTAAACACTGACAGCCAACCGAGCATCTTCTGTGACACAATATACAGTGGAATGATGGGAAACTAAGTTCTGTATGACTAAGACACACAGCAATGTCAGTGTTGCCAAACAGGTGTTGCTGTTATGTGTGGGGTTTGAAGTAGCATGGACCAAGCCATCAGAAGATATTTTATACTGCATAACTGTCATATGATGCAATGGAAACACATGCAACAGGAATGTACCTTCTGCCTCTCTTGCCCTGTCAAACTTAACCAATAGTCAATCAATATACATACACAGTATAAGACAACAATCATAATATATCAGTTACTTTCAAGCATTTAAGAAAAAAACATAAGGTTGTAGGTTTGAGATCACAATCAGAAATGGCAGTTTTACAGGAATTTAAGAGATTGTGCCAGAGTACACAGGGGAACTCAAAGTGTTATGGCAACATTATTACAGGATTCTCATGCTTTTCAATTCAGCTCCAGCTTGGAAACAGTACCCTGAACCCCACCATTGCTCAACTGGTTCTAAACCAGCTGTGTCCAGCCATCCGGAACATTCTACAGGACGGTCTGCGGTCGTACAAGCTGGACCTGATTGTGGGACAGCGCCGCAACCAGCCCTGGCACATTGTTCTGGCTTCCACACAACCAGGTTAGTGAGAAAGAGACAATTTTTTTTAGCATATTCTGCTTGGGACAGACACGTTGGACATGGTATTATGCTTTGAGACAGACACATTGGACATGGTATTATGCTTTGAGACAGACACATTGGACATGGTATTATGCTTTGAGACAGACACATTGGACATGGTATTATGCTTTGAGACAAACATGTTGGACATGGTGGTGTTATTATTATAATTATGAACTGTTACCTGACTTCTGCAATATAGTCTGTATGTACTCCCTGTTGCAGCAGTACACACTTTTTGGTATTGTCATATGGTAGTGCATTGTTCATTATGCAAGTTTGTTGATTGAAATACATTTAATTACTACCCATGTGTCTGTCACTGAAATCTTTACCATGTGCTCATGGGAGTTTTACTTTGATGGCTGTACTTCCTCCTTCTGCCAGGCCCAACCACTCGAGTCCTGCACAGTCTGGTCTCTGTAGTGAGCAAGTGTTCCCAGCTCACCAAGCACAGCATGAGGTTCAATGCCTTCATTATGGGACTGCTCAAGTAAGTCAGTCTATCTCTTTAACTACAAACACGGTACATTTTGTCCATTCTTGGTGAAAAAGCAGGCAAGTCACGTTAATTTCTTTCCTCATCCTAGTTTACGGGCACTGGAGTTCTGGCTCAATCACCTGTACACATGTGTAGGTATGTAAAACAGCATTTATTACTCATTCATATTAATGATGTTTTTACAATTTCTATTCATTTTGAAAGTTATGTTTAAACATGCAACAGATAACATGACATTTGTTGAAATAATGGTCATAATGTTTGTGCTTATTATGTAAATGCATGCAAAACTTTTCCATGTTGATAGCAGCAATCTGTTTCCTACATTCCCTATCTATAGATGTATTGCGGCCACTTTACCACCACTGGGGTCTCGTTCCGCTGTTGCAGGGGCCATGTCTCCCCCACCTCCACGAGCTCCTCCTCCACCTGGAGCCACTGGCTGCCTTGCCCTTCGATCTTCACCTCTTGTCAGAGGCCCGCCTCCTCAAGCGCACTTCCTCCCTGCTGGCCCAATCAGCTTACTCTTCTCTTCAAATGTCAGCCATTTCAACCAGTCAAAACAAGAGAGGTGACCCCAGGGAAGAGCAGACTGGGAGCGTTGACAGTAGAGTAAGAGGAAGTTCTATTCACACTGCATTACTAAGCCCGCAGACATTCATGCAGTACATCTCTTCAGGGCCACAGTCCAACAATGGGCTGAGTAAGAGTCGGCCTTATATCGAGCCACTAGGTGGCACCAGTGGGTCAGATTCTGCTGTTGGATGGTGGCTAAAGCAGCCAGCGGTGGTTGAAGGCGTGATAACGCCCTCTGTAGACACCCAGGAGAACAGATGGAGGGAGGAAGAGAGTACGCGAGGGATGGAGAGAACGACAGATGCCCCGGAGGAGAGGTCGCCACAGGAGCTCCGCTGGGCTCGGCTGTTTGGGGGGAGAGTTGGCGCCCCGACCAAGAGAGAAAATAAACAGCAAGGCCCCAGCAGAGCCCAGAAAAACAGGTGGAATTCCCTCTATTTTGCAACTCAATACACCTTTACACGTTTAGTACTGTTAGGCAAAAAAGTGGCTTATGTGATTATTTATCCTCTATACAAATGCAGTATCCACATGTAGATAATATTAGTATATACATATACATAGTATATACATACAGAAACAGTACTGCTCTAATAATAATTGTAAAATTATAAAATTTGTGATGCCTTTGTTTCCATGGTTCTTTCAGGCTACCGTCCCAGTGGCTTTGTTTGGATGGGTCAGGGCTGGAGTTCCTGACCCAAAGCATGTGGCCCAGCCGGCGCCAGGAACCTCATCCCTACCACAACCAAACCTTCGACGCGGCTAAGGGGAAGCGTCACCAACCCAATCACAACCTTCATTGCAATCTGTGAAATTGAGGGTGTGAAGACATAAACTCCAGCCTTTACATCCATTACTGCACACTAAAACCACAACAAGGGGAACATCTAGTGATCCCTTACCCCACCGTGTGATGGAGAAAAATCCTGAAAGGGGGGGAAGCACAATCCATCAGGCCTGTGGATTCAGGTACAAAAAATAACGATGAGCACAGATACATACCCAAGTCATGTCATTCATTAAGAAAAGCACAACAGACTCTAATATGGTCACCACCACCTTGTTTGACATTGTATCGTGTGACTGAGTGAGTGATAGCTGAATGGTTACTTTTAACATAGAAATTAAATCAGTTTATGTTTTTGTGGAACTGGAAGTGTCTGCCATGTTTGTCAGAACAGTAGTGCGCCCACTGACATAGCCCTGTGCTTTGTTTATCAAGCAGGAAACACATATGCCCCATATTGTGGCCAAACACCCCCCCACCCCCCACAACACCTGAATGCTGCTGTGCAACCTTCCCTGGTCTCGTGAACATGTCCGTCTGTTCCAGAGCATGACGATATTCATGTTGGTTGGCATGTCAAAAAAGAACTGTTATATTTTTAGGTCATGACATTGTTTTTTTTTAACTTGCTATATGTATGTGCTTTAAGAAAGATTAAGTGATAATAAATATGATGATGTTAATGAAAACAATTATGTTTTTTGCCAAAGTTTGTTCTGTTTATTTATACAGTATTGTACCCCCATGGGGTTGGGTACTGGCAGTCATATTTAAAAGCTGATGAATTATAAGATTGACAGTAAACATGTGACGGTCTCCCTTGGAATAAATGTTGTGTTGTGTGATTTTTGATAGACCTTTTAACCTAGAGGAAAGCTATGTCCGATGAGTATCATACGGCAATACTGTAATGTATTTATGGCAATAAAGAAGTAATGATCTCAAGATTTATCTCTTTGAGTTTATGTCAGACCATCTTTAACCGTAAGGGACTGTTTGTAAAATCCTCACTAAATGATTAGAGTATAACATACAAAACAACCCAAATAGTCTAACCTTGTTTCAATTACACGTTTTATTGAGAAACATAAATGGTCTCTCTTACAAAATTATAAAAAATGTCTTTGGCTCTGATCATACTTTGTTTATACTGTATGTGTGCACACGTAAAACAGTCCATTCATAATACATGTATAACAGTAAGAATCTATCTACCTCTCTATTACGTATAGGTAAATACACACTTTAGAATTATTAACCATGTGAACACACATATTCAGACTCATGGATACACACACACAGGAATGCTGCACATGCAGACACACACCCACACACACGCACACACTGCTCAGATTCAATGTTTCAGTCACAGTGTCTCTGATTGAAATTCAATTTAATCATTAATACAGTGGCTGCCACTCCAGAGAAAGGAGCTTGATGACACTCTGGTTTGTCCCGCAGTGGTCCATCAGTGGGTCTCTATCTTCCTCTGAACATCAGTGCAGCCCAGAGAATTGTGGGTCAGTTGCCCAAATGTTTGGCCATACCTGAATTTGTATCCTGTGGGTCAAAATAATGAAAGATATGCATCAAACAACATTCATACAAGCAAACATTAAAAAACATCAAACAATTAATATATACTGTACATACATACATACATACATACATACATACATACATTTTAACACTAAAAGGTCTATATCCCTCGTCCGGGATATTTTTATTTTTGAGTTTTTGTCTTAGAGACATAAAAAGAACAACCACGGAAACATTGAACCCTTTTCTAATATTATTGCTGAGGTCTTCTAGAATAGAATCATATATTCCATTTGTGCATCAATGTTTTTAGATAAGCAAAATGTACAAAAACATCAAGGCATGTCAGACAACTTAGAAAAGTCTAAAAGGCCTTGGACCTTAGAGTGTTAACCCATAAAATATGTTTTTTTTATTAAAATGTTAGTGTTGTTGATATAAAGAGCAGTATTGATGTGTGTTTAATCAGAGTACAGTCACATCATTTAGTTTACAGCTCATAAAAAAATAAAAAATATTTAAGGGTGCAGTACCTTTAAGGTGTGGGTGTGTAAGGTGAGCTAGTATCTGAGTATGAAAGATTGAAAGTTCAGTTTTAAGCTGTGTGGTGTGTGTGTGCGTGGGTGTGTATCTATGCATAGAATTGCTTTTGAGGCATTTGCGTGTGTGGATTTACTCTTAGAATTTGCACTCCCAAATCAGGTATGTGTGCGTGTTGTTTGCATGTGTGCTTGGTATGTGAGCTTGCCTGGCACATGTCCCGTGTAGGAGGGCAGCAGGCCACGATGGGAGTGGTAGATGGTGGAGGTCAAGGCTGGGGGCAGCGGCCAAGGCTCCTCAATTGAGTCCTTCAGTGTCGAGGGAATGGTCGTCATGTCCCTCCCAAACTGGATGAGGGCCTTGTTGGTGGTGATGGGGTAGCTGCTGCCAATGAGGAAGCGGGACTTGGGCACATAGCCAGTGTAACCTAACACAAATGTAAACACCCACACACACGCACACACATGCATGCAAGCATGCACGCATGCACACCCACACAAATACATTCGCACACAGGCACACATCCACGCACATTGTGTCTTTGTATATTATATGAATGTGCTATATAAATAAACTTGAACTTGAACACAACCACAGATAAAAAGTCTAAGAATGTATGTAATATGCAAAAAAAAAATAGTAACTACTGCTGTGTTCTGTTGTATAACATTTTGAACTGTAAACTGCACTGCATCTAATTCCATGTAAACTACAGGGCATTTACAGGTGACTTTACAGGTTTGGTGTGTGTGTGCGTGTGTGTGTGTGTGTGGAGGTCTTGAGAGTTCAGGGGTATTTTCTGAGCAGCTTACCTGAGATGAAGTACTTGTGGGGGCAGGTGTCATTCATGAAGTAAGGGGAGCCTTTGGGCTTCCAGGAGTTCAGAGAGACAAAGGGGGCCGGCTCCCTTGAAATGGCTGGGAGTGGGGTGTTCAGTTTCCGCGGCTGGAGAAGATGGATCCACACACACACAGATAAAGACGAATGCACACACAAATGCAGGCGCACACACACACACACACACACACACACACACACACACACACATACACACACACACACACAAAGCAAATCATAAACACAGATATGTAGACAGACGTGAATATGCACCACTGATCAAAATGCTTGGAGCCTGTCCAACTACCTCAGGCAATTCGACATAGACAAGCAAACAAGGGAGTAAATTACCTTGACCTTGTTTTCAATATGTGCTGTTTATGAATGTTGTACGAAAGTTTGGGAATACAGCTTAGTTTCTTTTTTGGTTCCAGAGCACTACTGTTTTTGTGCACAGAAGCATATCCTGGCTTGTCTTGCAAGTGAGACTATAATGGCCTGAAATCTCTGTGTGATCTGATTGAGGAAACGCACTTAGAGGTGTCCCTTTAAAGTGTGCAAAACATGACCTGTTCATGATATCAGATCCCCTGCTTGTCAATAATTCATTTGTCAAGCATCCACACTTGTGTGAGTTTGTGTGTTGTGACTGGTCACATTAAACTTTAAAGCTGGGTTTGGAACGGTCTGTCATGTGCAAGTGTGTGCTGATTGGCTACTTTGACGTTGAGCAGGCCCTGCTTGGTGGCCATTGGGGGCAGGTCAGCAGCGTCCAGCCGTACTCTGCTGTGCTGGTCCTGCTTGAACTCTGTCAATGCCTCACGACAGGTTTCAGCGTATGTCTGCGCAAAGTAGTTCTGGCTCTTTGGGACAAAGCCTTCCAGTGACACAGACACACATACACATGTAAACAAATGACAATGAAATACACTTGACACACTTTTATGACAGTAGTGAGAACAGTGAATATCTCAATAGAATTCAACAGAATTGTGCTCCCTATGAAGACTTCATAGAATGATTCTTATAATTACTTCATTATCAATAGTTATTCATTCGACACACTGTCTCTCTGTGTCTCATTCTCTGTCTCTCACAAAGAACAAAGAACAAACAACACACACACACACACACACAAACACTCCCCCTCTCTCTCTCTCACCAGTGTATCCTGGTATCATGTGATCCATGTGTCTACGTCCTCCAGCCCAGCTGCTCCTGATCTCTCCGCGGGGTCCCAGCTCTGCTTTGCCTCGGGGCAGACGGCCCGAGTTCAGCACCAGGCGCTGGGAGCGCGGCACATCCGGAGACGTCAACAGTTCCGCCGTCAGCTGCCCGTAGGTCTTCCCCAGGTTGAACTTCAGCTGTGGACAGTAACCTGCGTAGCTGCATGCACACACGTGTACACACACACGTGTACACACACACACACACACACACACACACACACACACACACACACACACATACACACATACATATCAAATGGCAAATAAGACACCAATAAGGCTACTGAATATGCACTACTTTATGTCTTGGCCAAGGTCAGTCAATGTATTTAAAATACATTTTATCTAAATGTGGTATACCAAGTATGTGAGGAGCGTACAACAATATAGGCTATTCTAACAACTATGATAGTATTTTTCCTTTCTTTTTTGTAATTTACTATTCCTATTTGAAACACAGCTGAATGATTCAGCCTGCCCACTGCGCTCATACTGGCTCAACCATGAGCTCAGTGTGGCGCCCGTTGCTACGGGAAACGCGTTACACTAAATGAGTGCACGATTTCAAGAGACCAGTGAGAAGAACTGAAATCGTTGGGAACAAATTAACTTGTTTATGCAGGCTAATCCCACAAAATGCGGACGTATTTAATGACATGACAGAAGTTTTGACATCGTTAAAAAAAAGTCAACCCCAGCCAAACAAAAGTAGCCTAATTCCACAGACATAAAATTATCTATTTTACTACATATTACCATATTACCTATTTTACAATATTGCCCATTGACTATTAAGACTAAACTAAAGGTTAAGGGAGCATTTTACAATTCTAAGAGAAACATAGTTTAAATGGAAATATGCCTTCTAATTTGTAAGCTACCGAAGCACAAAAAAACGCTTTTTACAACGCCCAAATACTTACCCTGGGATATACTGTGGGTCTGCTGTCACCAGGACTTTGCTGAATTTGGGAGGAAATTCCTGCATAGTGAGAGATTCTGATTATCAGTTCTCTATCTGTTTGGGACACCTGTCCGGGTGCACGAGCCAAGTACTGCGCGTGTTTTCAGCCGGTTGCTACTGCTACTGAGATAGCACACGCGCGAGTAGCAGCAGGGGGAGCGTGCTGCCCGACGACCGTCATCATTTCATAGTTTCACACGTAATAATGGGAGCATGCTCGCAGACGTTCTTTCACCCAATTTAACAGTTAAGCGTTGAAGTTGGTCTATAATTTGAATATTTGGTCTAATTTCCTAATCCTAACATCTGGCGATACAACTGATAAGAAACTATATTCTTAGCTATTTACTTAAATCGGGATGCCTGGGCTACTCACGGACTTACTTGACGACCTTAAAGAATGTGTTCAAGTCAACAAATAATAGCCTAGGCCTATTATTTGATCATCGTGAATTCAAATAACAGCGACTCAAATAACAGCGTCCTCTGACACCGAGCTATCGGTTACAAGAACATATTCCTCTATTGCAGTGTTTCCCAAACGTTTTACAGTCGTGTACCCCTTCAGACCTTCAATCTTTGGCTACCCACCCCACTCATTTTTGTCATGTTTGTGAGCACCCCACTCACCACAGGTTGAGAGGATGCACATAACTGCAATGTCTGGCTAAATTTGAGAAAGTCTTAAATCGTTTTCCACACAGTCTGTGCCTGTATTTTGTATTCATGCTCGTCAGAGCTGAGAACCCACTCCCACACATATGTACGTCGTGGCAAAGGGCATCAAATCTTTACACTGAGGTGCGTTGTTATGTCGCGTTTGACAATGTCTGTCACATCGATTTGCACACAAAAAAGCTAGTGGGTTTGCCAAGCAACAACTGTGCTGCTGCTAACATCCTGATTCAAGGTAGACTTGGGAGAGCAACCTGGGTTGCAGTCGCCGGCAGGCCATCCTTGATTGCAGGCCTTCCACTAGTAGTAGCGGTTGGTGTCTCTCTGGACCGGGGATTAACCATTTATCAATTTTCGTGCAGTAACCGGAATGATCTCCCGCTTCTCTACACAGGGCATCAGCGAGTGTAATTCTGACTAGGGAGCTAACCGTTGTGGCTATGTTTTGACTAACCCACCTGTAGCTATTTTTGTGCAGTGGAATTATATCGCTGAACACTACAATGTAGGCTATACATACATGAGTGTATTTTTGACATTACGAATGGGCTATTCAGACAATTAAAAAAATATGTCATGTCTATAGGTCAGTTTGAAAATGGAATGGGCTGTTTCACTTTGAAAATGCAAATCACATGTTTTCCCCTGCGACCCTTTGCGCGCCCCCACTATATAAAGTAGTATACCCTATAGGCTACTACTAGTTTTAAATAGTATCTGGAATGTTGGTCAATTAAGACGCATACCCTTGAACAATAAATTATCAAATAAATGTAATTTTAACAAACGCCAGCCTGCATAAGAGCAATGTAGTTTTTATAAACCCATTACAGAATAGAAATTATATAAATACAAAGAAGGTGGCTGTAAAGTTATATTTGTGTCCCTTAAAACTCAGCTGGAAGATATAACAATGCCAAGTACAATCCAAGGTCTCATCCTCAGGGGGAACAGAACACACTTTGATTAAATGTACAAATAAAACAAAATTGGTCACTTTGAATAAAAGTGTTTTTTACACAATTAAAGTACATACAAATGTGTTTGATCATGTTTAAGCAAAATACCTTATTGTAAGTACAAAACAGACTTCAGTACACATTTTTAAACTACAGACACTCACATCAGTTTAACATGAACATGGTGGTTGAAAGGAATCTTCAAGACCAGATTACATCTTTACATCTTTGTTTTGTGAGTGTCCTCCGAGTCTTTGCCTTGTCCCGCACACCTTTTCCAGTCAGCCTCTCAACACTCACCTGGGTGCACTGAAATGCCGATCTTATCACCAGGAAAGTCTACCTTACACATTCCAGGCATTTTAGATTTTCAGATTTCAAACACTCTGTCTGAAATAACTGTTTAATTGTTTTCCTTAACTTCAGACACCAATGATTTAGAACCCAGCAGTAGTTATATTGGTTGACTAGAATAGGTTGAACTCATGGTTGCTCCTCTACAAAAGACTGTTGTAGTTTAAGATCAGTCAGACTGTACTGCGGCTATGAAACCTGTGTGTTAAAGCCTCTGGTCTGGAGGTATTTCTGAGAAAGGAAAACTGCAGTTTAGGTTAAAAACAAGAGTAGAGGGGTCCCTCATATCTCCATATAATCTAATAGTTTGGATTTGCAGCTTTTATTACTATTCATGTTGCTTAGGCATACCACAGCCCAAAGGAGATGTTCAGACAGGTTGGGCTGACACCTGACAGCTAAGTAAGAGAAAATGTGACAGCATTGGAATGTCCCTGTGTGTGTTGAAACCGGCGGAAGTAGAGCGTTTTTGTTTGTGTGTGCACTGTAGGTGTGTGTGTATGTGCTCTGTGCTCAGGTATGCATGTCTTCGTGTGTGTGTGTGTGTGTGTGTGTAGGTGTATGATGTGAGACAGCGTGTCGGTACAGATTGATGACAAGGCGGTCCAAGGGATTGCACAAGGCGGAGTGGAGAAGGAGATGTTTTGCATTCTGTGTCGCGTAGTCACTTCTTGCTGAGCTCTCTATCCAAGCAGACGATCACGTTTTCTCTCCCTCTACCTGTCCCTATCTCTCAGGCAGGTCTTGGGATGAACGCACTTCGGATGGAGTGATAGGGAAGTGGAAAGGAGCATAGTTGGACAGAGTGCTGAAGAGGACAAAAAGCCACAGAGGTTTAAAAAAACTGAAAGCTGATTTGCTGTAAGCGGTGAATGAATGATGAATCTGTACAGGAGCTTTGGCAGCCTGCTGGAGACTTGGGTTTTGGAGGGTTACCCCACACTGGACTCACAGGGGCAACCAAGCAGGGTGTTGGAGGTGGAGGAGGTAGTCTCAGGTGGTCAGGTGGATGCCTTCAGGAGCAGCTCACGAGACTCTCTTCGGTTCTCTGGTGCCACAGCCCGCTCCGAATCAGAAGACTCCGGCGTGGAGTTGGTGAGCCCTGGCAGTCCTTGGGCATCCCAGCAGCACGTGATGGCTGTGGCCCCTGAGGCCTCTGGTGCAGGGGAGTCCGAGGGACATGGTGAGAAGGTGGTCTCCTCAGGGGGGGGCCATCTACCCACGTGCCCGTCCTCCCCTGCCCTCTCCAGCCGCTCCTGCCCTTCTTCGCCATCTTCGTCCTCCTCCTCCTGCCAGTCTATAGGGTCCAGCCTGTTGCCCCTGCCGACTGCCGCCCCCACCTCAGGGGCAAGAGTGGAGCAGGCACTGCGACGGATGGACCCGGCGCGCTGTCAGGCCCCGAGGCACAGCTCGTCGACGTCTTCGTGGTTGTCGAGCAGAGCTGACCCCGATACCCTCCCATGGAAGCACAGCAGCACAGCCAACCTCTCAGCGTGTTCAGCAACAGGCCCACAGGACTGCAGGGGTCAAAGGTCACAGAGCTTTGAACAGGGGGAGGAGCTGACCTCACCCTCCTTTCTTCCACAGACCCCTGGAGTACAGGCTGCAGAGAAAAGGCTCCAGATAGACCCCAACAGTAGGCCTATAACACAACTGATAAACAGACTTGAAACACAGCACACTAACCTGTCTTCAACACCACCGACCAGCAGGCTACAAGAACAGGTGAACTCTTACGTTTATTTTCCTCCAGAACCTGCTTGCCAATCCTTGAAGTGAAGTGAATAGATTGCCACAATTCCCCTTACCCATTATTTGGTTTTCAGTCAACACTGGTACGACAGCTTGACTTATGATCATGTTAGTGTGTCTTCGGGGCTGGTGTATGGCTGTATTTGTTTGTCCATCCACGACAAATCAACTTTAGACTGTGTCTGTGTATGTTGGTGAGTGTGTGTGTGTGTGTGTGTGTGTGTGTGTGTGTGTGTGTGTGTGTGTGTGTGTGTGTGTGTGTGTGTGTGTGTGTGTGTGTGTGTGTGTGTGTGTGTGCACTCTGCAAATATAAAATTAGTGGTAAAATACTGTAATTAGTCTGAACCATCACAAAGCCAAATACGTAGCAGGAAATTTAGAAATAGCACAGTAACACAGAAATGTTGGTGGTTTCTAAGGTTGTCCCTTTTTGCTATATAGACCATCCTATCACTTGGCCCTAAGCATCTTAAAGTACATGCCACCTGGGAAAACAATACCTTAAGATAATCGACACACCACACTTTTAGTACACAATAATATTTATCATACAAAAGAAATATATTTGCTAGATAAGCAGCTTAAATAGAGAGTTTATAAGACAGTGTTGCCTTTACCAGGGCCTCTCCATCAGAGCCATAGTTATTCAAGTTCACATTATTCTGTCAGATCACACAGGATCACAAAAAAAAATTCAACAGGCTCACATATGCCACTGTGTAAATATGCAATGTAAATATGCAAAGCTATACTTCATGCACAAGTGTTAGATTGCTGGCACAGAAGGTGATAATTCAACCTGTCGATAATTCAACACAATCTATCATTATCTTCAGTACCTGTTAAATTAATGTAGTTTTCATGTAACCTGAATAATGTAATATTTACAATCCAGATAGTCCTGTATTGACAGATAGACAAACACTGTGTAATTTAGGCCATGGCAGGTTTGGCCATGACATATGGATGTTAACTGATAAAATAGAAGATGTCTGGTAATGGCATAATATAATTCATTTTTTTCTAAAATCATCGGTGCATGTCTTTCTTCTTTGCATTTGTGTACACAGATTCTCAAAGGCACATCTCCTGCAGGCCATAATTGCAGTTCTAACTAGACAGTGGAAGCAAAGGTCAACATATAATTGGCTTTTAGCAGCATTTAGCGGTCATTAGCGGTCATTGCCTATCCATATAAAACCAATTATTGATACGGTCCTTTAAACTGGGGTGAAAACATGCTGCTTGTTTACCTCACGCATACATGAAGCCACCTAAGGTTATGTCCTACATTTGTGTGTTAACGTGAGCAGTGGCACAGTTGAAAAAAACTGCACGAAAAAAACCTCACCCATAGCTACTTTTTCAAAGTTGATAGCAACCAAACATGGACATGACTGAACAGGTAAAGTCACAGCTCTTCATTGGAAAACCAAACATGACGGCGATGATATGACCTGTTACCAGAAACATGACTTCATCATCTTGAATCACCTAGAGCATAACTGTCATTTTTTTCCTTTCAGTAGAACAAAAAAGGCCTTTATTTAACGTCAGTGATAGAAAAATCCACACTGTGTTCATTTTTATAGGACAATAACGAGATTAGCTAAGAGCAGTAAAGTCACCGGGAGTTGAACAGGTTACGAGAGGTGGTGGGAAAATCAAAGTGCTAAATGAACTTTGCCTGTTTTGGTGGGTGCCAGTGAATGAACATCAGTCATTGTGTTTCATAATACTGTTTTACAATATGCTCAAGGACGAAATAAGTCTTTTACCTCTCGCACAGTTGGACAGATGTTTTGATGCTTGATAATGGTTACCAAACAGACACACACACACACACACACACACACACACACACACACACACACACGCGCGCGCACACGCACATACATGTGTTTATTCATGCAGATACACACACACATGCCTACAACTTTTGATAAAAGTGTCTGCTAAATGACTAGTATAAATGATGTAAATGTAAACTGTAAGTCAAACAGATATTAACACATGCACATTCACACACACACACACACACAAACACACACACACACACACACACACACACACACACACACACACACACACAGGACAATAACGAGATTTTATTATTTAATGCACATTCACACACACACACAAACACACACACACACACACACACACACACACACACACACACACACACACACACACACACACACACACACACACACACACACACACATACACACACACACACATACACACACACACAAACACGCACCCATACACACAGACAAACTCCCATTCAATTGACCATCCCCAAACCACAGCTATCCAAAGTCAGAATGAGCCCCTTTGCAGTTTCTTTTGTGAGAGGTATCCAGTTCTCTGTGGCTTAGACGCTGGAACCAGTCAGGCCAGGTAAAGCAATGCAAGCTCCAATGAGGGCATAGATGGAATGACTCCAAGCGCTGGGCGGATCGCGAGGAATGTGTGGGTGTTTGGAATCCTGCCCTGCCTCTGGTAGCGCGGCACAGCGTGGTGCGGAGCAGTGAACTTGCGGGACCTTTTTAGCACTAAGAAAAAGAGAGCCAGAGTCTCATTCTATAACACTTGCAGCCATTCCAGTGTAAGAAAATAGGTCTGATAGCCCGAGGTGTTAATTGAATCTGGAGTGTGTTTGGTGAAACCTGTTGTCTGACAGGAGTTGATTGTCTGTGGCTGATTAGTTATGTTTGATAGTATTTGGCATAGAGGGATCATGGTGTCATTGAACACAGGATTGTATTGTCTGTCATGGCACAATCGCTGAGTCAGGGTGTATCTTAGACTTAGGAAATCCCAGAGGGCCTGGTTACAGGCACACACACACACACACCCACACAAATGAGAAGAGAACAGAGGCTCTTGGCTTATTAAGCCCATGTCACAACAAGGTCAAAATTCAATATGACTTAGTTTGGTAACCCTTCCCCTTACAGATGTGTTCTGTTTTAACATTTCACTAAAAGTAGAGTTTTGAAACAAACGATTTTTAGAAACAACAGAGAAACAAAACAATTAAAAAAACAATCAGAAATAAACCGACAATATCACTGAAGTGCTATGATGTTTGAATGAAGTGAGTGTTTCCACTCTAACCTCCCGTGCTCCTCGTGCAGGCTCCCGGAGAAAATGGCTGGGTGGAGCCCTCACCTGGGTTCCTCTACCTGGAGCAGGTGTGCCTCATGCTGGAGAGGTATGCCCAACTGCAGAGGCACAGCCGTGGGCTCCAGACGGAGAGAGAACATCTAAGGAACCAACAGAACCACAGCACAACCAACAGAATACAGCAAAGCCCTCAGGTGGGTAGAACCAGAGCCAGTATAGAAGGAATTTGGTAAAACATAAAACATACCAGTGGGAGAGAGCACTTAGAACATTTAAGTAGGTTAGGGAATGTAGGCTACTCTTGTGGGTTGAAGAACACATAGTGTTGAGGTGAGAAGGAAGTCTGGAAAATCACAATCATAAATGGTTCTTCAATATTCATCTTTTGGCCTGGGAAAGAGTTTTGCTGTCCTAAGAGTAATTCTGTTTACAGTAGACTGACGTCGTTGAGTTACTGTTAAGTGATAAACAGAGCTGTTCAGCAGATGCTCTCCTAAAAAACCTGATTTAATCCTAATCCATACCTAATGTTATGTCATACAACATTTTGATTCTGTGTAGACATTTGATGATTCAGGCATCTAGAACTTGGTTTGGTTCAAGCACCAAATGGATTGATTAAGTTCCACCCTGATTTTTTCTTTTTCTTTTCAGCCCTCTACAGTAAGTCAATGCTCCAAATTGCACACCACTGAGGCTGTCACTCGAAAACGCAACACAAAATCAAAAAAAAAGCACGAAACGACTATATCGTCCGATGGGCACGACAACCTGGCAGAGCTCCGCCAAAGATCAAGGTCCGATGCGGGGATGCTGACGCCATATCTCCGTAAGTGTGTCTCAGCTGCCATGCCTGATCCTGAGACAGCCAGGCTATCCACTCTCAATCTGCTGCACATTATGAGTTGATGTCCTGGTTTGGGAGCTGTTCTCCCCATGAACTTTGATGGTCTACATCCTAGGAGTAGGTAATTACGTATGCTTGCCCTGACAGTAGACTCAGCTAGAGGAAATCAAGGGAATCAAGGTAGTCAGGAATATCTGAAGATTTGATCTAGGGGCACTACATTAGGGTTGTGACTGAGTATGGCTGCAAGGCATGTCGTCTGTCTCGTTGTTATTATAAAGGTAGGCAAACTTTCACAGAGAAACTAAATCCCTAGTATGTGTGTTTGCTTTTGTCCACGTTTTTCCTACTTATGTGTATCCCATGTGATTTTGCAGTATGTGTGTGACACTGATCTATGTGCGGGGTCTCTGAGATGTGTGTTAAATCTTTCACAGCAGTGTGTGTTTCTTTGTGATGTGAGAGTATGTTGTAGTTTAGCTGTATACGCGTATACATTGTGTAAGTCTCTTTCTATATATTTCTGTGTGCTGTGTTGTCGGATGTGTTCTCTTGGCATGTTTTCATTAATGGTGTGTGTTGTGACTCATTTGTGCCTGTGCATGTGTGTGTTCTTCTCAGATCAACGAAGGCGGAGCAAGAGTATTGGAAACCTTCTGGAGGAAGATGAGGAGGAGACACTAGCTCTCAGGACAGCTGTATGTATATGTACCTTATTGCTGTTAGAGTGTGTGTGTATGTGAGAGAGAGAGAGAGAGGGAGAGACAGTGTGTGTGTGTGTGTGTGTGTGTGGTGGGGGGGTGTAGAGAATGGATGCAGGGGTGTAGCAAGGAATTTTGGGAATGTTTCTGTCTTCTGAAAGAATTTCGTTTTTCTGGGGTCCAAAGTAATGAATTCATTCATCTTGCTGGAATTTTGAGTCCTGTCTTCTCTAGCCATCGGCCCCTTGTCACATGTAGTCACCGCCTTCACCCAACAGTGCTGAAAGTGTGTATTTGAGTGGTAGTGTGTATGTTTGTTAGTGTCTGTGTGGTGAATGTGTGCAACCATGTTGGTCTGTGTGTTTGTGTGTGTGTGTGTGTGTGTGTGTGCATATATGTGCGTGTGTATATTTCACACGCTCTGCATGTATCTGGCCTTGGCTACACATTGATTACAGTAAGGTTCTCTCAGTTCAACCATTTGCTGATGAGCACATCAAACACACTATAACCCACATATGTGCCACATCACCCCTAAGCCCTCGGATGTTTTACACATACACACACACTGTCAGGGTTCGCATGTTCACTTCCAGCATGTTGCTCACGTGTGTGCAGGAGAGCCAGGAGCTGGGTGAGAGGGAGAAGAAGGCGGCCGGAACGGGTCTGAAACAGAAGATTCTATCTCTGAGGAGGAATGAGGCCAGACCGGACTATTCGGCTGTAAGGTGAGACCTCTGCTCTTCTGCAGCCCTCCTCTCACACGACTGCACACCGCTGTCCCCCTAGGGGCCAAAACATTTGAACAGGTTCCACTTACACTTTACAAACCTGTGTCTGAACCACGACTGACTGAGACATTCTCACATTTCTGTCACATTAAGTACTACCATTGTTTATGCATTATGAAGAGCATTGCATCAAAGTTCTTTATGTAACGCTAAGGTTTGGTGTAACGATTGTTAAAAAAAATTGCTTCTTCTGCATCTGCAAAATAATCATTAAGTAGTAAATGTCCCAGTGTGGTGTCTTGTAACGAGTCTGCATAATTTCATGCCTGGGCTGCGTAGACGTTTTTTTGTCTTCTATGTGTAACTCCAGCCCTGTGTGTGCAAAGTGTCTGAGCTGTAAACAAATCTCTTTTGGTTCTGTGACATATGAATACGGTTGCATCCCTCGTTATAGGTCAGAGACGCTTCCCAGGCTGGGAAAGAAGTCAAGTCTGAGAGGCCTGGGACAATTCTTCAAGAAAAGGTCCAAGACAACATCAACGTGACGGACCCGATTGCTTCTAACCTCTTTCGTCACGTCACTGTCTTTCACGTCTCCGCCCTCCAGTTCAATCTCCATCCAGTTCGACCAAACTGACATTTGTGCTACAGAGGAGTATGGTGCGAATTATTGTGCTATTTGGATAATTCAGTGCATAATTCTCATTCTAGTGAAGCACATTGAGACCATTTTATCCTGGGCTGGCCTTGGGAATATGGCTGCCTCTACTGAACTTGGATTAGCTCCAGGATTCTTACTGCAGGGAGTTGGTTTCTTGCCACTTTCACCATAGGTCTGTAATGATGAGTTAAGACTGTGGTTACTAGTATGCACCTTGAGGCAATGCAATAGGCTAGTGATGTAAGCACTAAATGCAATGAAAAGTAATTAAATTGATTTAAATTGAACTGAACAGATACCACATATTTTTTTTCAGGGGATCCTCAAAATTATGTTTATGCTTTGAGTTTGTTGGGCCACTTAAGAGTGGCTTTTTGATCTTATCTGTTATGTGTCAATTACGTTTAAAAAATGTAATGAATTGTAACAGACACACCTGCCTTCAGATCCTACAAAAGAGAGCACTCCTTGTCCAAAATGTTTTTTTTTTTATCATTGGACCACCTTCTCTGTCCTCTGTAATATCATCTGACCATGAACATTCCAAATATGCAAAATCCTTTATTATTATATGCTGCTATCTCTTGTGAACTTCACAGAATAAAACTGTCTCGCTTAACCTTGGTACCTTGTTACTGATACTGCTAATGTGCATCCCTGGGAAGAACATCTCATATGGTATACCATACATCTCATCTTTTTAAAATAGAATACTCTCAAGCAGCATCAATTACATTTGATTTTTGATTTAAAAAAATACGATTATTATGTGGTCATTATGTTTTTTATTGATGACTATTGCATGTTTCTTTATTGATCTTATGTGATGTAAGGTGACCTTGAGTGCTATAAAAGGCGCCATTAAATATAATCTAATGTTACTTTTATTATTATTATAAGAATTGTCACTGGAAAGAATTTTTAAAATCAGATTTCAGAATCCTGTTACAGATATTAACATTTCTGCTAGCTCCCACCACACTGTGCTGTACTGTACTGTGCACCTTGGATATGATTGTTAGGCAGGGATGATAATCTCTGCCAGGTTCATATGGCGGGATAGTGCTAGCATTTTAGTTTTTGATTTAAAGGCCCAGGTGACTTTCAGAAAGAGTTGTGCCAGCACTACTGAGAATATATTAAAATAATGCGTTCAAAAGAATCAACAATGAAAGATTTCTAAATTTCCATATCCATATTTGATGGGCCGAGGTATTCTACAGAATGTTCATTCAATGACATTCTACACACACTGGTGTGATGGTACCTGCTGAAGTCCATTTATCATATTATTTTAATACTATTTAGCTACTTCTGGCTATCACATATATGATGTCATCTATCTATAAATCCAGAAATCTCTGTGTGTCTGTCTGTCTGTCTAGGGCGTATCTCCCTGACGTTAGTTACGTTAGTTATGAGATTTCGCCTGTAGCTTACGCATGTCATGAACCTGTGCATCCAAGATTTTGAAGATTTCTGAATTCATAGTTCGCGACATATTTGTATTTTATTGTTTGCCGTAGGCACTATGGGTAGTGAGGCACTATGGGTAGTGTAGTAATTCAGAAAAAGAGGGGCGGACCCGCGCGACGTGAATGATGTCATAGTCATAGCATAACAGTCGTCGTCATAGATGTTACCCCAGCTGATGCGTATGGGCCTGGCATGTAACCAACTCTCATTACCATGTTAGGTAGTATATTGTAGTTTGATGTATTTGTATAAGAGTTAGCTTTCTATTCAACGTTGCTGGTTAGCCTAGACCAGTGACCATGCGTTCATGCATCTACTGACGCAATGAGAGAGGTTTTCCAATGTATTAGTGTCCCGATGTATCTGTTGTAATTCGTGTGTACTTTGTTTTCTCATTATTGCAATATTATAAACCTCTGCATTTACCCTGGCTGGGAGAGGCTGTCATTCCGAAGATACTGTGTGTGATCGCCTTTGCTCTGTGTTCATTAAACCTGTCAGAGTGTATGAATTAACGGCTGGGTGCCAATCAAAATCACAACGCAAGAGTGGAGTACTACACCCCTACAAATGGTAGCTTATATTGATAAGCCTCGGAGGCTTTCAGATTGTCCATTGCTTTCCCATCTGTTGCTATGGAGTCCGAGAATTACGCAAAAATCTCGCTGTAAGTTATGTTGGGCCACGTTGTCATGTTATCCTCCCAGTTCTGCACTGAACAACAGCTACACCTACGTCTGCTAACACTACAGAATGCATAATTCCTACGGGCACTGCACTAGTGACTATAAATTCCCAAATGACTCTTTGAAGAAAAAAACACCCAGATAGGGTGTATGTACCTATGATGACTACAGTCGCTGGTCAATGGTTTGATTTAATGAAGGCATTTATATGTATAGAGAGAGCATTTCAGCTTGGGACTGACTAATGATAGCGTTCTTGAAGATTTTTCTTTGTCAAGATCCAGGTCAAGTAATATTGTTATGGTGGTTAAAGATGAATACTCACGTCACCAATCATCGCCAAGAACACGATCATGACTGTGGTGGACATGTTCAGACAGACAAACAAACCATTTATTTTTTTGTTTTCTGTTCTTTTATGCTTTATTTAGTTTTGAACTAGGGTTCGGGATGGGTAGGAGGGGGTGGGGGTAGAGACCCCCTTTGGCATTCCCATGTTGAAAGATGACAAACACATCCAAACAAGGGGGACTGAAAGAACAGGACCGGGTTTTCTTTGTTTTCTTTTTTGAGTTCATACATAAAATACATTTATCTGATATTCTGTTTTCACTCTCTTTCACTCCCTGTTTCTCTGACAAGTGTCCAGCTCGATAGCGCTCCTTCTGCTAACAGTCACCTCATGTGCTATTACATATATAGATACATCTGTGTAGAATGACTTCAGCTTTTCATGGTGTATATTGGCAAGGACAGTGAGAGTTTGTGCGTGTGTATGCATATGTGTGTGTGTGTGAGAGAGAGAGAGAGAAGGAGCATTTGTTTTGGTAGTTATAGAGTCTATATGGAGGAGTTTAGGGGAGGGGGCAAGGGGGTGGATATCGTCCTGGTAAAGACAGTCAAGTCTCATCACCCTTTTAACCCTTACATCCCCAAATCCTACCCACTCGCTCCATCACTTCATTCATCCTTTCCTCCATCTCTCTCCTTTGCACTTATTCATCTGGCACCCTGGCCTACATGATCCCGCAGGTGGAGAGAGGGTTGGTGAGGTGGCAGGTGCACGCCGACTGGCAATACTGCCGCACCGTTTGGTAGCAGCTGCGGTCGGCATCGCCGCCCCACTGCACAGCGCCGGCCTGGTCCGGCGGCAGGCGGCTCAGGATGCTGGTGTTGATGGCCAGCGCGGCCAGGCCGTAGTCGGTGAAGAGTACGGTCTCGCGGCGGCACGTGGGGCAGGAAATGAACTTGTACTTGGGGCAGGACTCGTAGAGGATCTGCAGGCACTCCTCGCACACTGAGTGCAGGCAGGAGAGGATGCGTGGCCTCTTGCCGGCAAAGTTGTACGTGTGGCCGCACGTCGGGCAGTCGAGCGGCTCGCATGGCATGACCGGGCCCGAGCACACCGACGAGCCCGAGGACGATGTGGACGACGAGCCCGAGGAGCAGGAGCCTGAGCGCAGCACGTACTGGTTGACGATAACATCATCCATCTTGTAGCGGAACTGGTGGTAGCAGATGTCCGTGGGGCCCACGCTGCCCGCCATGCTGCTCTTGCGCTGCGACAGGAAG